>NW_007726120.1:934912-943915 GCF_000696425.1 Galeopterus variegatus
AAAAAAAAAAAAAAAAAAAAAAAAAAAAAAAAAAAAAAAAAAAAAAAAAAAAAAATTAGTTTACTATATTTGTGAGTCTATTGCTGAGCTCTCCATTCTTTTTCATTGATCTATATACTAGTGCTTCACCAATATCATGCTGTCTTAATTATTGTAGCCTTGTATGAAGTCTTGAAATTGGGTAGATTTCTTTAGAATTTTACTTGACATTTAACAATAGAATGGCTATCAATTTCACTATGAAAATTACATAACCCATAGTAAGTGCTCATTAAAGGGAAGTGATTATTATGGTTTAACAGGAATAAAGTATGCATTAACCAACCTTATCCAAAATTTATCTGGGTTTTTATGTTAAGCATAATAATAAAAAATAGCTACTATGAAATACATTCTTGTGATAGACCATGTGTTAGTACAACTGCTTTATGCTTATTAAATAATCTTTACAACAATCCTAACTAAGAAAGAGGCAATATAGTATACTCTCCCCATTTTAGAGATGAGTAAGCTGAGTTACAGAGAACTTAGGACACTTTTCCAAAGCCAAAGTGTCTGCAATTGGTGGAGGTAGGATTTGAACCCAGGTGTATGTGAACTCCAGAACCTATGCTTTTAACCCACTATACTCAAATAACAAAGGCTGGGAAAAGCATTAGCAAAAAATTTTTCCCCAAAACTCTATCTATATGACTAGTATACATTTTCATTAACACTTTCAGATTTTCATGGCCACACCAATTTCCCACTTTCTAGGATGACTCAAAATATGTGTAAAATCGATAGCCTGAGTCACTATTGCTATCCCTTGGCTTTTAAAAATTCTCTACCTGGATTTTAAACTAATTTATGATACTCTTGGGAAAATACATTAAGTATGAGAGACTAGCAGGATAACTAAGGTACTACAGCATCTCTTATTGTAGAATGTGACTAAAAGAACTATTAGGTATGCAGATTCAGACTTGGACATGCTTTTGGCAGATATCTGCCCCTTGGCCTCTTCATACAAAGGGATTCGTGCTATTTGAAGAATACTTAAATCTCTCAGATCAGTTCCCCAACTGGGCTTGCACCCTGAAGACCATATTATACTCTGGATCTTTTCCACCCACATCAAAACTCATCCCATAGGTACATAACCACACCCATAAAAATGTGCCATCTTGTGTTCTATCCCTGTATTCCCTAAATAGCTTTGATGAGTTTACAGAAGAGACAATGTGCTTTCACACATTGGAGCAATAATTTAGGTACATCTTAACTGTGAAGTTCTTGGGGAAAGGTCTTCACCCGAAGGGATGATTTTTAATGTCTGTGAGTTTAGGACCAATGGCAATCTAGTAAGTCAGACAAGGCATTTCCTCGGTAGGTAGCACCTCTCTTTATTATATACATGTAAGGCTACCCTTGTATATTTTTTCTTTCCAACTTCTTTTGCAAAGAGTTCTATATCTTTGAAAAAGTAAATTGTGTTCCTTACCCTGCATCTGAGCCATTTCCACAAAGTAAAGGGTCTTTTTGTCCATCCAGAACATAAAAATGACCTGTTAAAAAAAAGAACAAACTATTTTATTTCATATTAATTCTTTTTACAAGGAGAATAAATCAGAGTTTGGATATCTCAGTTATTACCAGAGTGAACACCAACAAAGTATATTTACAAAGGTGGCGTCACATCACACTCTTAACTACTTATTGTTAAAAATTCATTCAGCACCACTAAGGGTTAACATAATGTAGGAATACTTCTTACTGTCATCTCCAATGTAATCCTTCCAGTTAAATGTGCTCATTGTTACATTAACAAATGTCCCATTTGAATCCATTGTGCCATTAAAGTAGGAAGTGGTGTTGATTTCAAAAGCAGAATCACTTGGGGGCCACTGCAAACATTTATTTCTCAGGTTGCCCATAAACAGCTGCAGCCCAATTAGAGCAAACACGCTCAGACAGAACACAGTCAGGATCATGACATCAGAAAGCTTCTTTACTGACTGGATCAGAGCTCCCACAATGGTCTTTAAACCTGAGGAGAGAGAACTGTAGGTCAGCTGAGGAAGAGTACCACAAATCACAATTTCTTCTTCATAGTCACACACATTCTCTTTCTCTCACAAACAACGGCTTGGCTTTAGACACCAAAGCTTTATGGCTGGCCTGATAGTTTGGAAAATAGATGAAGAGCAGATTTTATATGTGAACAGTATGCTTTCTGGAGGTTCAATATGAAAGTTTAAATATCCAAGCAGGAAGTTTTGTTTGTATGCCACAAACATGTAAACACAAACTTGCGGTTATTTTTCAGATTTTGTGTTACGTGAGGCTGTTTTCCACCATCCCATTCTTTACACTAGCCTCCAAGTAGCAGTGATTTAGAGGGAAACAAATTTTAAGATATTAAAAATCCCATGTCATATGCATGCTGTTCAATAATAATCTTTTTTCCTTTATAAAAGGAGATCCATTTTTGAAATAAATCCGCAGTAATTGGTAAAATCCACATCAGTTAGTAAAGCCATGGTAGCAAAGTGTTATCAGAATGCAAAAGAGAAAATTATTACATTATAAAGGCAAAAAAAAAGCAAAAGATCAAAACTAGTGTTTTTTATAGTTGTCACATGCAATTTTCTGTTAAACTCAAAGGCTGACTATAAATATATGTAATTTCTAAAACTTTGGAACTGAACTGACATTGAAACATCAATTGGCATTCTTGAATGTGACAAGAAAGAATAATAAGCACAAGATGAATGCTATAAATGACTATAAATTGATTTCATCCTTAATATTATTACAGTATATTTAAAGTCAGCCTCGGTGTTTAACCTAGCTCTCACCTGGAATGACTGAAATTGTTTTCAGTGCTCGGAGAACTCTGAATGTTCTCAACGCTGAGACATTGCCCAGGTCCACAAACTCTGTCACATATCTATAATAGGGAGTTCACACACAAACACAATAACACACAAGAAAAGTTGGAGATTTAAGGGGCCTACCACTTGACAACAGTTTCTTCTTACCTGGAATTACAGAAATAGTTTTCAGAGCTCGCAAAACTCTGAAAGTTCGAAGGGCTGAAACATTGCCTAGGCTTACAAATTCTGTTACATACCTGTAGAATTAAATCAGAGTTACTGATAGTTTTGGCAAAGTTTATACTAAATAAGGAATTAATGTTGGGTTTGGCATATAGAGCCCCCTGAGTTTAACAAATGGAATTGCTATAGACCTCCGGGTGTCATATACTGAAAGTTGCTTTTAAGGAATAAAATTTTGTTATTTTATTTCAATGTGATTTTCACTAATATGAACATGTTTGCAAAACTAATCAAAGTACAGTTGTTGCTGTTTAAACTGTAGTCAATGAGTAACTTCATTTGGATGAGAAGAAAAACTATATGACATGAAAGTAATTCTATTCATTGTTCATTTTCCAAATACCTTGCAATACGTATTCTAATATGTATTCTCAAAATAAATGAGACATACAGTTAATTTGACTAACAAGAAAGCTCTACATTTAAAATAAGTCACAACAGCCTAGTTTATGCTACAAATATTTTCATTCCTCTGAGCTTATTAAATTTTCAGAGTTACTCACGCCATCACAATGACACTAAAATCCAGCCAGTTCCATGGATCACGAAGGAATGTGAAATCTTCTAAGCAAAATCCTCTTGCCAAGATTTTTATAAGTGACTCAAAGGTATAGATCCCAGTGAATGTGTACCTGGGAAAAGTATTCAAGCCAAAATTAACAATTCATTTGAACTATTAAAATAGATGTTTTCAAGCATAGCAAATCCTATCCTTTTGTGGCTTATCAATTCACTGAAACCTTTTTCCTTATTTCTACTTACCAAAGAATCTATTAGTTTAACTAATGTTACAAGCCTGAGTGAAGGGTAAAACTGAAGAGAAAATATATTCTCCAAAAATCTGATCCTGTTTATTTAGGTTTTAGAATAATAGTTTCATGTATTTTATGTATAATCATCAAGTTTGAACCTCCAGAGCAGCAGTGTCTTACAGAAACAGAACGCAAACCACAAATGTAATATTCAAATTTCTAGTAGCAAATTTAAAAGTTAAGAAAGAATTGAACTTAATTTTCTTTCATTTTTTTTTTCCTTTTTGTCTTTTTTACTGACCAGTAACGGGATCGCAACCCTTGGTGTTGTGCCCACACCGCGCTCAGCCAGTGAGAGGGAACCAGTCTCCACATGGGATCCGAACGCTCGGTGGGAGCACTGCCGCGCTCCCAAGCGGCGCACTCTCCATTGAGCCACCGGGCCGGCCCTTGAACTTAATTTTCATATTATATTTTATTTAAACTAATATATACAAAATATTATCATTTCAGCAATTAAGACTAGCCAGATTTAAAGTTTCAATAGCCATATACGACTGACTAGTGGCTCCTTCACCAGACACTACAACTGTAGAGGCAACATAGCTTGGATTCATTTAAATATAATAAAATATTTCACTCAAATTTTATTTTAATGATTAGACTTATCTCATTTTTAGGGCTATTTTGCATGTTTAACATAGAAAATGTATTTCATTTTTTTCAATTCTTAAGAGTCAGGCTTAGAGTTATAAAACTGTCCTCTCTCTCTCTCTGTTTCTGTGTGAATACATGTATGTATGATCACAAGAAATGTTTCAGTTCACTACTATTATATGTGTGTGTGTTTACACAATTACCAAAATTTAGGGATAAACAAAATTCTTGAATCTAATCTTGCATCAGCCAATCTCTTTGCCATTGGGCCCAATTATTTAAACCTTGCTCAAATTCAAATTTGATCCTCCAAAATGGTGGATGACTTTTCTACTTGCTGTTTGATGTAGTGCATTTCTAGTCCTCTTCCCTTTGAGTTTTGACAATGTAAGTTATTTGTGTTTCTGTTTCTTCCAAAAATAGTTGAGAGTACTTGTTTTTCAAAATTGTGCTCTTTAAAAGTACAATTTAAGTTTATTTTTCAGAGTACTTCACCCAAGCCACAAAGATTTGATTTACTCATTAAAATTCATTATTTTTCCTAGCCTACCAGTATTTTATATGTGAAAAATGTTGGGATAGTTATTTTTGAAATGTTTTCTATGGAAATTTCTCTCATATGAGAGAACAAAGAAATCAGGCGAAAATGTATGCAGAAATCTTCACATCTAGTTTTCCTAAGTACATCCTGCTCCTTTTTTTCCCTAAAAATTCAATTAATTTCATGAGGAATAAGTATAAGTGCTACATTTACTTATTATGAAGTAGTTGTTTATTAGGAAGAGAGATATTTTACAGTTCCAAGCTTATGTTTCCTTATGTTTTAGTTTGGATCTTTGTGTAATACATGTGGTCACCATGATAGCAGTATTTCTGTTTGGAGAGAGAGCTGGCCTTTTAAAAGGCCTAGAGAGACCTTACATGTATGTTCTGTTTATCATATTAGTGGTTAGTGCCCTATGCTCTATGCTTAGGCAATTATCTATAGAGTTACTAGGAATAAGATTAAAGTCCCTAATTCTATTCCTGTTTTTGAAAAAGTAAGAGAATGTGTGGGGACATTTAGAGTGTATTGATAGCTGTCCAAGGAAGAGAGTCCTAGAGCTTAACATCCTGGACAGAGCTCTGCACAGAACACATATTCAAAAGTGCTTATTAGTGAACTTGTTTGGACAGGTAAGTGGGAATCAGGGGACCTTGATATTTCTCAGCTCTGCCCCCTCTAGGCTTCTAATTATGCTCTTGATTTTGTCTTGTCACAGAGTTTTTTTGCCCATAATTATGATGTCTATAGAAGTGCCTTGCCTTACACAATATTTCCCTCACTATACAACATGCCACATCTTTGTACAGGACTGCTTCTCATATCAGCGACTTCTGTTTTCATCTCAAAACTGAGTTATTTTCTCTTTTTGTTGGATTCTGTTTTGTTTTTTTCTTTTTTTTTCCGGCAGTCATTACTACTATTTTGCTTGTTTTTCTACTGTCTTGCTGTCAAGTTACTAGAGATAATTGATCAGAAAACCTGTGCAAAGTTTTCTAACTGAAAGATGCAAGTCAAAAACTTTTGTAAAGCTAAGACTATTTTCATAATGGGTGTAATAATTTTTAAGTTAATACTGTTTCTTTAAAAAGAGAGATCTACATATCCAATTGTCCTCTTTTACCTATCTTTTAATAATGTTATACAAATAAATAAAATGTATACATATTTAAATGCTTTGATAATTTCTTCTGGGAAAAGCACACACAGACTAGCTTTATATAGGTATGTCCATTTTAACTCCAAAATCAAATACGGTAACTGAGAGTTCTGATATATGACCTGCCTCAATATAAGAACTGGATTTTCCTACTACAATGATTTCTAGGAACCATTTTCAAGCTACTATTTAAAAAAAAATCTTTAACCAACATGTTTAATCACTGACAAGTAATGGCTTAGAATGGTCCAGTAAATCCTCACAGAAGTCTATAAAAACAGTTATAAATAAAAAGTGGCAGTATTTGTTTTAATATCTTATTTCCTATTGGACATTACTTTTAAATATATGATAATAAAAAGAGCATATTAATTTTTTTTCACTTAACCAAATCCCTGATCATTGTATTATACTATACATAAAAAGGCTAAACTAACCTAAACACCTCTGTTTGACTAAAAAGCATGTTTCTTTGACACAGATAACCTTATAAATGGCTGGCAAAGGAGTAATGTCATGATGCAGAAATCGCATTAGTTCATGCACAATTTTCTCCACTGTATTGATGTTTTGAAACAATGAGGGGCATTTTTTCCTCACATTTAAATAGAAAATCTTTTGCACTAAAAAAAAAAAGACCTTATTACTAATGCAGAAAATCCACAGAAGTGTCTTCTTTTAATACAACTAGGGGCTGGTTTAGCATCCTTAAGAACTACTGTGCTTAGATCCTTCCCCCATATTAAAATTCTGAATCAAACATTTTATACTGATGATATCATACAAATGCCTCCAGGTCTGCATGTCCAGGGAGAAAGATCTAGGCCAGGATCTGAGGTTATTTTAGGTGCAAATATTGGAAGAGACCTAACTGGACAAGCATCTTTTTAGTAGAATTGTTATTGTTTTTATTAGTGTTCTGGTTACAAAGTTTGACAAGTGTTGAATGATCTTTCCTTAACCATGTTTCCCCTTAAGCCCTTTATTTTTTGAGCACCATTTTGCAGTAGATGTTTTATTTCTCTCATGGAACACACTTGTGATGTTTTAGCACACACGTGTCTAAATAACCTACATATCTAAAATGTCTAAGTTACTTAACTTAAATACCAAAATGTATTTTTCCTAAATATAATAATATAATATATAACCAAAATACCTAATACAATCATATAGAGGTAAATAGCTAAATCTATTTTACAAGAATATAATAATAGTAGAAATATACTAATACAAAATAATTTTATTCATCAAATTACTCAAATGATCATTGTAGTTTGTCAAAAATGCTTAATTATGATTGAGTCTTAACTTTTAGGCTAAATGATTGGTTTAGTTTACCAGCAAGCAAGTGTATACTAATTTATAATGTCTCTTAAACAGAAACAGTGTAATCACACTATCATGAACTTATTGGAAAAAATACTTACCTTACAGAAGAAAAACTCCCCCAAAGAACTTCCCTGATCTTCTTTCATACTATGGAAATAACTTTTTCTTAGAAGTGTTTAGCCCGACTTAAAAAGTAGAAACCGTTAAGTCAGACCATAACCGCAAGGAGATTGCTAGAGAATTTATGTGTGCATTTCTTGTTCCAAGAAGTTATTCTTACTTACTCTACATTCTTTGTCCATTCTGGAGGGTTACTCAAGGTCATAAATACACAGTTGGTCAAAATAGTGCACATGATAAGCATGCTGAATAAAGTGCATTATAGTTAAGGAATAAACGTTAGTATGTTATCCCAGCCATTTACAAATGACCCAATGCAAAAAAAAAAAAAAAAATCAACACAAGTTAACTATGAAATTAATTTCACTTATTTGTTTTTCAAACGATGGTAAAAACAATAAGAAAGTTCAGAGCCTTCCTAGACCTCGTCCACTCTTTTTTCATTTACATCGTATACTTACAAAACCGAATTTAACAGAAAGAGATCTCTATTGAAGCAAATGGGAATTATTTTTCATTGCAATCAGTTATGTGAAGTTGTACTGCAAGGGGAATGTTCCATTCTTTAGTATGACATAAGTGTAAAAGTTATACTTCGTATATAATTTAAAATCTCCACTGATTTACAAAAGGTTAATGAACACAATATAAAAAAGGTTGAGAGTGTATAGCCCAGTATATTCAAAGATTATCTTGATTAAGAATTCTACTGTAAATACATTAGTAGCTTTGTCGTGATGTAACTTGTTCCTTTACCGTTTATAACATAATACAGAAAGGTACAATTTTGTGCTGATAAGGTAATATTATTTTCTAACCTTCTATTTTTACTTTAGACTGTGAGGTAATCCAACAGGCCATCTAGCTATTCTGCTGTATCTAGTCTACATCATACATAAACAGATAAGCAAGATTCTGAAACTCGCCTGAGAATTAGCTGTGATAGTTTCTCTTGGGATCTTAATCCAGACTTACTTGTAAGGAAGTTTATGATTATTTTGACACAAATCTTTTATTTTAAAATATAAATACTTTCCAACTTCAAGCCATAGAATGAGAGAATTCACCCCAAAAGTTATCAGTCCCATTTATCCTGTCTCTAGGATTAATTGGTCTTTTCGTTAATATATACGCCTGTTTTGAATCTGCTTATATAAAATGTCCATTTTTGAACACTGCCTCAGAAAATAACCTTTCTATTTTATCAGTACTTGAAAGAAATTTATTGAAATCTATACCTATTCTACCCTTTTACATGTACTTTTTGACTATCATTGTAAGTAGTTTTAAGTGCAGGGGCTTTTTTTTTTTTTTTTTTTTTCCGTGTCCGGCAACGGA
>NW_007726120.1:944131-979310 GCF_000696425.1 Galeopterus variegatus
GGCAACGGATCGCAACCCGAAGTGTTGCCCCCGCACCGGGCCGGGGACCGGCAACGGGATTGCAAGCCTCGGCGTTGCTCCCCCGCCTCGCTCAACCAGTGAGCGGGAGCCGGTCTGTATGTGGGATCCGAACCCTCGGACGGGAGGGCCGCCGCGCTTCCCAAGCGGCGCACTATCCAGTGCGCCACCGGGCCGGCCCCAAGTGCAGGGGCTTTTTGATAACTATTATCAACCAGGTACATAGCCACATAGTAAGAATTTAATAAATATTTACTGAAGGAAGAAAGGAGGAAGAAAGGAAGTGTAAAGGAGGAAAGGATGAAGGAAGGATCGACGCAGGTGCTGAATGAAGATGCAGAACCAATTAAGGCACAAAAATTTGAACATTTGGTAAAACAGATAATGACAGTAACCAGAATAGACTATGTTTCTTTAACAATGGTTACAAATGATGTAATTGAGGTTGATAAAAGTGTGAGGGAAATTTGCTCTTGTTCCTACTATACACTCATTCACTATCATGGTTGCATATTTACTTCTAGAATCAGAATAGTCATTTTATAACAATCTTGTAATAAATAGTCGGAAAACCAACAAAAACAGACAAATTAAACTAGCAATGTTACCATTAATCTCAAAGACATTTTATAAATATTTAAAAATAAGAATGACATTTTCTTTAAAATCAACCATTAGAAATAGCATGTAGACAATTCACATAAAAAGGATATGAATGTACCAAAATCTTAATAGCAATTTTCCTAACAGGGTTTAGTGGAGTTAAAATATACAAGGCAGAGGTGGCACTGAATCGAAAAATCGCCTTCCCTTTATTCAACACTATAAAAGTCTGAAAAAGAAAATATGAGAAAGAAATTACTAAATTAGACATGTGGCTTATTTGAGGAGCTTATACATATGAAAAACTCTTTTTTACATGATTTGTTCACTTAAACTTCTTTGCTTCTTTTCTTTTTTTTTTTTTTTGGCGGTAGCTGGTATGGGGACAAACTTGTTTTTTTAAACCAATTGGTATATCCTAACTATAAACATGTTGTTTCTCCCCTAATTAACATATACTGTAATTACAAATAAATATAAGACTTATTATTATCTAATATGTCTCTAAGACTTCAACTTGCTGATACAAACTGATAATCCCACACAAAATTTTTTTACCAAACTGTAAGGTAGTTCTAGATTCCAATTATTTTGGGGGGAGTGGGGGTGTTGGCTATATTTATTACATTATGTGGAGTGATGGTTTCAAGGTGATGGTATGCACCTGTCAAAACATATCAAATTGTACACTTTATCTTCAGTTTATTATGTCAGTTATACCTCCAAAAGCTTTTAAAAGTGAGAATAAAAAGAACTACATTAACCATTTATTAAAATCTTACTATAAATATTAGGAAACTATTACAAAGTAGTAGAATCAAATTCTATTTAAAATTTACCATCTGTCTCCAGCTTTGGTAACTTTTCAAATTATTCTGTACACATTGCTATTAAAGTAATCTCTCATAAATATTTTAATTACATCAGATCTTTTAACTCCAAAGTTTATGGTGGTTCTCTATTGTTCCTATCGTAGTTCTTCTGATTAAAACGTTCAAACAGGTTTAATAACCTGCTATTGCTGATTCTATAAATCTGCTGGAAAGGAACCAGCTTCACAGCTAATACTGAAAAAGGACAACTGCATTGAAAGTCAGTCTGAAATTCATCATTTCAAGGGGCATTGGGCAGCTAAAATTCTGTGATCTAAAACTTACAATCATCAACTTAGCATTTAAGCTATGCTACCCAGTACCTACCACGTCCCTCTAGGATCTTCTTTTATTATTTTTTCCTACCAGCGTCATCTCTATTTCAGCCAATTCAATCATCTTGTCAATTCCACTCACAACCTGTCAGACTCTCCCTTTGACTCTGAAAATAAGTATCAGAATCCTAAAGGGAGGAGAGCCCTAAGAGGTCATCTAATGCAAACTCCCTCCCATTTCAGGGAAGTGTCTCCAGAACAGAGCTATCAATGAGGTCCCACCTACAAGGACCCAGTATTATTAGAATGCCCTGGGGAGATTTTTAAATCACCAATATTTAGGTCCAAACCCTAATTGAATTAGAATTTCTGAGGGATGAGAACTAACTTGTGTATTTTTAAAATTTCCTCAGTCAATTCTAATATGCAGTAGGTTGACAATGCGGCTCTCTGGGAATGTTCTCAGCTATCAAAGTCTCCTCCTCTATCATGTCTTTCCAAATAAATCACACTGCCTTCTGATCATTCCTTAATTGTTTCCCTTTACCAGTAAGTCTTAGTATATTAATTTTCACTCTTTTATATGTTGCTTGTAATTATAGTCAAGTAGCAATTTACGTTAGCATTCATTCCTGTGAGGAATAGGTTAGAAGTTGTTATAAACCACTGAGTATAAAGAGCCTGTACTCTACTTTTTTCTCCATTTTTTTTTACAGTATTTAATAGCATGGTTTGCAAATAAACACTTGTTTTAATTAAATGTGGGTTTACTTTTATGATGCCATTTACCTTTAAAACACCTATTCTATATATCCATTTACTTAATAGTATGTTTTTCCTTTTAACTAAGGGCTGTATCCCATACATTCATTTTCAGACAACAGGCTCTGTTTGAATAGGTAGACAGACATATTTATATTGTGAGTATAAAGGGCAGGAAAAAACATTTCTCTGTTCATTGCCCTTTTGTATTTAAGACTGTGGAGCCAACCATTACTTGACTAACCATTCTCCATGAACTGCACTCTATAAATCTGAGCAATTCTGTGAAGAGGGCAAGTAAACTATTTTTTACTCGCAGTAGCATTACCTGCAAGGGATGGTGGCCCTTGGGAAGACTGCCCGTGAAGCACAGAAGCATTAAAGGATTGTCTCGAATTCATTCACAGGATTAGATTATTTAGTATTACAGTCAAACAATCAAAATCCATTTAGGCATTCAAGGACAGCAGTAACATGTAAAAGTTCACCATAACTTAAGGTGCATTTACTCATGCTTTTTTGGAACAATTTCCCTGAAGAAGCAATTTCTGCTTGCAACAATAGGAGAGGACTTTATTTTGAAATATCTCCTAAAACAGTGAATGGAAATGAACTGTCCCTTTAAACATAAAACCCTTTGCTCCTCCTGCAAGATTAGCCTTTTTTGTACTAGTGGAATTAAAGCTGACATGCCAAGAACTTCTTCATTGAATTTATAGGTTCTGGAACAAAGCAGGCCTCAAGGACACAATCTCAGTTTATTTCTGGAGCACAACACCTGATGCAAAGAAAACCTTGAGTTCTGAGAAACTGAGGAATAAAATACTAATGTTGTGTATAGTGAAAGAATTACAAGAAAGAAGCTTGATATCTGGAGCTCTGATGTTACTGAAGGTATACCTAAACTGAAAATTACTTGAGAGAATGACAGATGATTGCAAGAAAGATAAATAGCACCAATCCTAAAGTCAGGTTTCCAAGTAATAAGTAATAATGTGATTTAAAAAAAATAGTACTACATATTGCTACTAGCATTATGAATGATATAGCTGGAAGCATATTAAGCCAGTTATTTTCTACTGCTCAATGCTACTAGCTTCTTTTTCCCAGGTAAATGCACATCTTATAAGTTCACTAAAATCTTTACTACTTTGCAGCAAGAATAAGCTTTACATCTCAGTGAGTAGGACCATATCAACCAAAGAATTCAAAAAATGATACAACCATTTTTTTAACACTCTCTTTTATTGTATTAATAAATACCATTTATAGTTTCTCATAGCAGGTAAGGGCTCTGACTCTGGAGCCTGCCTGCCTGGATTCAGATCCTGGATTCACCACTTAAGGAGTGTGACCTTGCATAAGTTACTCAACCTCCCTTGGCTTCACTGTTCCATCTGTAAACTGAGGCTAACAATAGTACCTGCCTCACGGGTGCACTGAATATTGAGTTAAAGCACTCAGGCAATGTCTGATACAGCACGAGCACAACGAGTGTTAGCTCTTATTGTCGCTGTAACAGTTCTTAAACTATTACCCTTGTCAACTTAAATGCCATTAAAATACTTTGTGATGTTACTCATCTGATTAAATTAGGTATTTAAAATATATTGCTGATTAATGGCAGCAAAAAATTACGTAATGGTTTACAGTTTTAAAATGCCTTTTACCTGCATTATTTCATATAATTAACATAGCTTTATATAATATTTTTAAATTCCAGAACTTCTTCCATTAGCTCCTCTATCCTAAGAATTACAAACTACCTTTTCCTTTAATAGCAGCTCAATCTTCATCTTTACAGATACTTCATAAAGGAAAGCAGTGCAGCCAACAGTAAAGAGACTGGCTAAGTGTCTCCCAAGATGGTTCATGATCAGTATGAGTAAATCAGAGTCCTAGTCTGATAAAAGTCTCAGCCATGCAGGCAATAAAAACTGACTTTGCACACAGAGAACCATTCTGTTTCCTAGTGGCAGACTCACATTAACCAAACTTGAAAGGCTGGCATAAAACCAGAACGCCAATCTATTTATTTATAGTGAGATATGTTACTTTCACATGAACTGCAAAATTGCAATGGCATAACCAGCACATTCTTCCCTTTAAGCAGAACCAGGGGAAAACAAATTGCAATCAGATGGCTCCCTGCTGAACATGGAGTCCAAACCAGGTGGCTTAATCAAATGATGTAGAATGTGTAATGACATCTGTTAGGTAGCCCAGTGTACCCCCTCCACAATGAGCTGGACTTGCCATTGGGAGGAAAATGCTTTCAGTGCTACTACTAAAGTTCCATCTCCATTGGAAAATACTAATGTCTGTCTCTATTATTCTCTTTTTTTCCTTCTTAATCATACCAGGCTGATCAATTCCCTTTTTTAAGGACAGATACTTTTAATCATGTCACAGTAAATTATGCCTCTGTCTCTTGAAAATATCTTTGCCAACAGACCCTTTGGATCAGTAGTTCTCAAAGAATTCCCCTCACCACCACCACTTTCTTGAGGGATGTCTCATTGACATCATTGTAAGTATACAGTAACTAAATTACAAAATTTTCTTTATTGGTTCTATAATAAAATACTGAAATTATTTTTAGAAGTATAGTATATGAATATATACTAAATGCTACCTTTCATGAAACTAATATAAAAGGGAAAAAAGAACCTGTTTAACTATTTCAATTTGTTTTTATGACTTTAAATAAAATTTTGTTGTTGTTGTTACTCAAAGTGTGGCCCATGTACTAACAGGATGAGTATCACCTGATGGCTTGTAAGAAATGCAGGATTTTTGGCCCCACCCCAAATCTATGGAATCATAATCTTCATTTTAATAAGATCCTCAGGTGATGAGTATGTATATGCAAGTTTGAGAAGTACTCCTTTAGAACAGGGCTAATTCCATGTCTGAATGGTTAACTCTCATTTCCTTTAGTTATCAGTGATCTTATAAAATTAAATTGTGTACTGCTTAAAGAATGCAATTTATTCAGCCACTGCTTTTAAAAGAGTCTGCTTTGACTAATAAAAGTGTTCAGTATCTTCCTTAATCCGTAAGTCATCAACGAATGGTGATATTAATTTATCTTTAGTTTCTACATGGAACTGTTTTTATATTTGTGAATGTTAAATAAAAATTGTGGTTATAAGATGCCAAAATACCCAATTATAAAGTGTAGAGTTTATCACCCATTTTTTATACCATCCCAGCTGGTTTAACTACAGAAGCTAGCTAATTCTGACAGAATTATGTAGTTATTTTAGCATTAGGAAGACACAGTCATAACTGTTGATTTAAATGATGTATAGATGGAGAAAACTTGTGTTTCTTTTTGGTCTTCTAATCTAGACTTTTTTTTCCCCTCAGGGTGGTATTTTAATAATTTGTGGATGTTCCAGAATCTAGCCTGTCACAGACTAAGTAAGGTTAGGAGAAGATACTAGTCATATTCCAGGTTAGTGCTTCTCCATGTATCATCTGCCTATTGAAGGATTCTAAAGTAGAAAACTATTTACAGTCCTCTAGAATACAAATTACTTTGGAGAAACCACAAACCAAAAAACTGACAAATAAGGACAATAACTGTCTGTAATTCTTCTTTCGCAAAGCTATTATTCTGTTGTCTATTGTATGCTTAGATATGTCAGCAATAGCAGATATTCAATTTTAATTCTATCTATTTCAATTTCTGTGAAATTGTAGAAATTGTTCATCTATTCATATATCCTCATTGTGGCCAACTTTTGACTTCATTTCTTTTTTTTTTTTTTTTTTCTCTTTTTTTGTCTTTTTTCGTGACGGGCAATGGATCGCAACCCTCATTGTCGCGCCCGTACCGGACCGGGACCAGCAACGGGATCGCAACCCTGGGTGTTGCGCCCGCACCTCGCTCAGCCAGTGAGCGGCCGGTCTGTACGTGGGATCCGAACCCTTGGCGGGAGCGCCGGTGCACTCCCAAGCAGCGCACTGTAGCAGTGCGCCACCGGGCCGGCCCCTTGACTTCATTTCTTATAAAAATTTTTGTTTCTTATGCTGTGCTTAAAAGTAAGTGGTAATAAAGAGTATTATAAAATCTTTAATAGAAGAAAAATTATGGTACAGTATGTATATAAGCCCCAGAAAAATATATTATAGTTAAGGGTTTAACTTATTGGAAGTGTGAAATCAACACTCACTTTTTTATTGATGTAGAACTGGTCCAGGTCCTCCAGGGGCTCTGACACCATCTCTGGAGGAATGTCTCCATAAATAAATGGAAGGTTCTTTCCAGCTTCCAAGTCACTGTTTGGCTTTGGTTTGTTCTCATCATCATTGTCTTGTTCTCTTTTGGACTTCTTGGCTTTCTCTTCTGCAGCACGTTTTTCGATAGCAGCAAGAGATTCTCTAGTAAAAAGGCGGAAGCTTTCAGGTCCTGGGGGTACCAGCAGTGTCTGCGCCATCTTTTCATCCTGCACATTTAATTACGTTTAGCTTCTTGCATAAGAATTGCCTACAAGAACAGACAAAAATGCATAAGAGTTTGGAAAGCAAGTGATAGAGAGGAAATAAGAAAATCAAACAAAATGCCATTTAATGTTATTTTAGTAATTTTTTAAAGCTATAAACACTAAGTCATGCTTTTAGTGCTGCACTACAAATTTTAACTTGGAAACATCATCATTCAATCTAATTTTCAATGAGCCAACTTTATAAATCTATCAAAAATCTGTTCTAAGACCTTTGAGCCAAATAGATATTATAGTATACTTTTGTTAAGAGAGTAATGCCAGTAATGCTTGTCAATAAAATTGGTTAAGGACTCATTATCCACACCCCCAACCCTGCTTTTTGACAACTTACTAACGCCCCAAACAAAGAAGTACCAGTAACAAGGCAATTATTGTGATACATCCCTGACTCATAAAATCTCAGGAGAGGAAAGTAAGTTTTGCCTAACCCAACTACTGTTCTGGTTGTCAGCATCATCGACAGCTGTTCCAGAAAAAAATCTGATCACCAGCAGTGACAGGGAAGCCCCTGCCTCCAGGAAATTCTGTCCATATTTGGTAAGTATTTCCTTTCTTTTGTTAAGCCAAGCTCTGTTTTCTTTTAGCTTTTCACCTTGGATCTTTCTGAGGCATCTTCCAAGGCAATGGAGAATGTGTTTATTTCCTCTTCCTATCTGCTGCCCTTCAACTACTCCAAGACAATTTTAATATTCTTCCTGAATCTTCCATTTGGTGTAGTGGTTAAAAGCATTGACTGTGAAGCTAGACTCACTCTGTTCTAAGCCCTGGCTCAGTATGAGCTGCATGTTCTCAGAAAACGTAACCCCTCATTGTTTCAGTCTTTTTATGAAATGGGGACAATAGGAGAACCGACCTCCTGGATGTTGTAAGGAATAGATGGGTTAATTTATGTTAAGTGTCTGGAATAGTATCAACTATCTCGTAATTGAATTATCTTCAGTTCCTCCAGCCTCTGCATGGTTTCAAGCATCCTCACAATTCAAGCCACTCTACTTTAAACAAGCTCTCGATGTGCTGGCAACACAACTGTCCACGGAGCTGTGGAAATGCACTGAGAAGTGCAGAGTACAAGGGCACATTCACACATGCCTATCGCCTGGCTGGGAGAGGAAAGGAGAGAAGGCAAAGAGGTGAAGTGGCTCTGCTCACTTTCCCAGGGAAAGGAAGAAAATGCTACCTGCAGGAAAGGTGCTAGAACTGTCACAAATACAGGACATCAGCTACCTAAATTTTTAAATATCAGTAACAGCTATTTTATTTTGCTTCATGCCAAAAACCACATTTTAGAAACGAAGATAGAAAACAGAAACAATGAAAACAACAAATTACAATGAGAACATCAGTCATCTTGTAGGAGAATCTACATCTACAGCATCAAAATAATCATCAGAGTTACCTGTGATGTTTTCCACATCCCCCCTACTTCTGCGTATGTTCTAGTCTCCATAGCAGTTTATCTCTAAATGGCCTTTAATTCTTGGCGGTTCGCTACATGGATATACTTGAGCTTACAGACAATGAGAAACTCCAGATCTTTTAGTAATGTAAGAAAAACAATATTAGCTTACTATGTGCTTTCTGAGTTTATATCTAAATTACTGGTTCCCTGCTCTCTTTCAGTGACAAAAGTGTTTTTAATATTAGGTGTGTCTTTTCTTTTAATTAGGATTTATGATATGACATTGTTGTATCATTGTCATTGTATATATCATTGTCATTGTGTGTGTATGTGTATATATCATTGTCATTGTATTGTTGCTACTATAAAAGCATATTCTAAATAAGTTATAAAATAAAATATCAGGCCTGCCAAAAAGTTACACCATTTTTCCTACTAGTTCTGAAAATGAATTTTTATTTTGTAGTGGGGCAAGGCTTTTTTTCTGCATGTAAGGGTACATGAATCAGAAGGTTTGAAGACAGTTCTATTTTACTCAAAAATCAATTAATTACTTATATTGTGCCTTCTAAATTTACAGCAGGCAGCACAAAATATAACTAATATTTTCAGCCACATTATGTCTATTTTAAAGGCCACATAGTCCAGTTCTAGGCTGTGTGGAATAATCCCACCCTTCGTACTTTTTGACTGCAGAACGAGTTTGAGCATTTTCTGCAAGACTGAAAGACCCAGAGATGTGTAATCCACCTGTCTCACACCACTTGTCATGAACTAAATGGCTATGGTTCTTCCCAAGTGCTAAATGAAAATGAAACAGCGAGACAGACACATCTTAAGGAAATTCTGTGAAACATCGTTGCTTTCTTAGAAGAGAAAAAAGGTTGCTTTCATATATTACAGCATTTAGTTAAACTGATTTTGTTTTTTTTTATTGGCAATGAAATGAAAAACATTCCACAATTGAAATGGGAGATCTGGGTTAGTATTCAGAGTCTGCCACTAACACTTTACCTCTGTCATTTAAACTTCCTCAACCTCAGCATCATCAAAATAACTCATCGTATAGGTGGCAACACCTTGCTATGGAGAAATAACTAATTATACTTATATTGCACTTAATTGGAGTCTCCTCGTTCCTAATTTTTTAAATAAAATTAGATTTAAAATATCTAGTGTGAAGATCTCTCAGTAATCTTCATAGATTATTCTGATTTCTCTGAGATGACATGGAACAAGGTGCCATCAGAAAATCATGAAAATTTATTTACAGAGACATAACCCTTTTCCTTCCTGTTCACTTATCAAGGGCTAGCATAAAGAATTTGAATATTGTTCAAAGGAAGTAAAAATGTCGTTTTGAAAGTCCCATAGTGTTATCTTCAAAACCTGAGAAGACAAACTAGTTGCAGACTCTCAGTTTTCCCCTTACAATGGGTATTAGGCTTTGCCCAATATGAGGACAGGCTGAGACATTAAAGAGTTTAGTAAGCAAGAGGTTCTTGTGGCTTCATCTACAGCTTTGCTGTTTAGAAAACTCTCGTGATTCTTTGGCAGTTCCCTTTTAATTTTTTTTCCTCTTCTTTCATGTTCTTTGTGAGCTTATTATACAGAGCTCTTACATAATTTTATATTCATATTAGAGCAGATTTTTAAAAATTAATTCTTAACTGATTTCCTTGGTGTGGAATATATATTATTAATGAATATATATGCATTATGATTTATTAAAATATATCAAATTTAATATACCAAAATTTCTCCAGAACTATCTTTACAGGGACAAAAAAGATTAAAAAAAAAAAAAACACTGAGGATCTCTTTGATTAAAACCAAAGAACCTGTGTGCGTGATCATGTATGAGCAAGGCAAGTGTACTCCTCTATTAATCAATAAAATATTGTGGTTCAATATATTCTGTTGGAGGAATGGGCCACAGAATTTCAAACCTGGAAGGAACCTCAAGTTCATTTACTCAGAAAATATTTATTGAGGGACTACTATGTATCAATGCTCTGCTTGGACCAGGCACCCATGGTCCCTTCCCATGAGGAGCTGACAGTCTAATGAGAGAGACTGATGTTTATACAAATAATTAAAATACAATTGTATACATTTGGTTATTGTTGGAAGTTCATAAAAGGGATCAATTTATTCTGTTCAGTGCAGGGGGAGGAGTATGCCTCAAGAAAGTTTCCCTGAGAAAGTGATACTGGAGTAGGTTTTGTACACTAGTTGCAATTTGATAGGGGCTCGTGGTGGTGGTAGTTGGGGAAGTGATGGTAGAAAGACCTTTCAGTAGAGACACAATAAGCAGGGGGAGAGTATGTATGTGAACACAGAGACAAGAAAGGCCATAGAGCGTTTGGTAGGAACTATAAGGAGTTCATTATGGGTGGACACCAACCTGCTCAAATGAGAGTGTATGAGACAGGACTGGCAAGTTAGGCAGGATAGATCACCAAGAGGCTTGTACATACACTAAAGTAAGTCATGAATGAGGAGTGACATGATTAATTTTTTTTTTTTTTTTTTTGTCTTTTGTCTTTTTTTCCGTGTCCGGCAATGGATCGCAACCCTCAGTGTTGCCCCCGTACCGGACAAGGGACCGGCAACGGGACCGCAAACCTCGGTGTTGCTCCCACGCCTCGCTCAGCCAGTGAGCGGGAGCCGGTCTGTATGTGGGATCCAAACCCTCGGGCGGGAGCGCCGCCGCGCTTCCCAAGCAGCGCACTATCCAGTGCGCCACTGGGCCGGCCCGACATGATCAATTTTAAGATTAGAAAGATGGTGGCAATATGAAGGGTGAACAGGCAGGAAGTGACCCTAGAACAATAGTTTTCAAGTGTTTTGGTGTCACAATCTCTTTATACTCTTAGAATTATTGATAAATCCAAAGAGTTTTTGTTTTGGGGGGGGGCTTATCTATCCATACTTACCATATTAAAAATTAAAATAGAAAATATAAAAGTTTTTATTAATTAACTCTATAGTACAAGGGTACTTCAAAAAGTTTGTGGAAAAACAGAATTAAAAGACAATACAAATCTTTCCATGAACTTTTTGAAGTACCTTAGTAAGCACTTGCATGTTTACATAAACAACAGATTTTTAACGAAAATAATTAATATTATCCCAAACAAAAAGAATTTTAGTGAGAAGAATGAATTTGTGTTACATTTAGGCAAATCTCTTTACTGTCTGACTTGATAGGATAGAGCTAGATTCTCACATCTGCTTCTATGTTCAATCTGATGTGATATGTTGTTTTAACTGAAGTATATGAAGATAGCTCTCACACATATATGTAGCTGAAAAAGGGAGTATTTTAATTGCCTTTCCAGGTAATTGTGAATATTCTTCTTTGATACTGCACTAAAATTCTACAAGTGGAGTTTATTAAATAAGTTTTAGTGTGGAATTCGAAACTATATCAATGAACTTTTGATCTATCTTGACTAATGATGCATGATTTTGTACCATCAGGCATGGATCATTTTGAAAATATCAGCACATTGTTATGAATATGCTCCAAATTTTGACAAATTTCACTATATAACATCCAAAATCACTTTTGTCAATATCACCACTGATATCATGTGAAAAGTTGTGTTGTATTGGGAGGCTGTCAGGCTCCCAGTGGCAGGTGAAAGTCCTAAAATTCCAATTTCCACTTGAAAGCTCCAGTGCTAACACTGACAACAAATGCTGTCATTCGCTTTTCCTGAAGTGACTTTTCCTTGCTTCATTTTTGAGAAAATGTGTGCCAAATACCCCAGTCTGAATAACCATAGTTTGTCAGTTATTCTTTCAAGTGAAAATGGTGTTCCACGAAAAAAAAAATGAGAGGCTTATTCAGCTCCTGACTCAAATAATCACACAGTGCTTCTCCTAAAGACAACCATCATGTTTCAGTATGCAGCAGAAATATATTGTGTGTCCTCATTTCATAATATAGAATATTAAAAATATGTGTTCTTCAGGGTTGAGATTTAATGAAATTAATATTTACTGCTTCATCAGAGATTTCTCATGTGAACTGGCATTTTGTTTCTTACTGAGAGTCTGTGGCAGTGAAGTAACAAGAACTACTCCTACAGTTTGAGGCTACTGCCTTGATTCCTGCTAAGACATTAACAGTTTTACTCCTGTGACTTTTGCACGATCATTGCAAATGCCAAAACAGTGACAAAAGGCAATGGCATTTGGTATTATTATGAAAACAGTTTAGATCTCACAACCTTTTACCCCCCGCCCCCAGGGTCCCAGGAACCCCCAGTTGTCTGAAATCCACACTTTGAGGACAGCTGCCCTAGAAGAAAGCAATAGATATCACTTCAGTAGTCTAAAGGAGAGAAGAAGACCTGACTATGGCTCTAGCAGTAAAAGGCATGGATTTGGCAATCAGACCTGGATTGAAGCCCTGGCTCTGTCACATTCTACAGTTCTTGTTCTAGCAGTTTTTTCTTATCCTTTATAATCTTCAGGTTTCCTAGCTGTGTAATAAAGATAATCATAGCAATGATAATGTATTCCTCATAGAGTTCATGTGGCATTTCAATGAGAAAATGCCCTAAAGGGTGAGCACAGCGCCAGGAAGATAGTAAGCCATCAATAAGTTAGAGAGAAAAACCATGGCCAGAAGGGTGTATTCAAGGCACAATTATAGCAGAAAGAAAATCAATGAAATTTTGTGAGTGGCTTGATATGAGGAGTGAAGAGGAATTACGGAGTTAAGCGCATCCCTAGGTTTCCGGCTTTAGCCACAAGTTGACATTAACCCAATAGAAAAGTGGAGAAGGTTTGTAAGGCATGATAATAAATTGTGTTTGAGGCCTGTTTAGTAAGAGATGGCTGTGGGACATCTGGGTATGTAATTAAAATATGCATCTGAGACTCAGGAAAGCTGTCTGGGCTGGGGAAATGTTGATTAAGGAGTCACTGGTTGAGGCTGAAGCTAAGAATATGCATGACGTTGCCTAGGGGAAGAAAGTGGAAATTGGACTCACCCGATGTCCAATTTTTGTGTAGAGGACACATACAGGGTATTGACAATGAAGTCAGAGTGATTACCTAGATGCCAAAAGAGGAATTTCCAAGATGCTAATTAAAAGGCCTACACTGAATTTGACAATTGGCCCAGCACTCTGCCTTTAAAATAAATGAGGAACAGGCCCAAAGAAGCTACGTAATCTGCATTAAAATGTCTGCTGACAAATACAAATTGTTGCTTTGAAGCTAAACAGTTTCTACACATTCTATTCTTCACTAACTTTGCCTATTATAGTTGACATATGCGTTTTGAACTTTACTATTGTATGATTTGATTTTAAAGATATAAAAGCTGTATATACATAACTACAGAAAAATTGATTTGTATAGTACAATTCAGTTTTCCAGGCTCACATATCAGTGAGCTATGATATACTAATATAAGTTTATGAAAATATATGAAGCCCCCAGCCAATGAAATGAGATAAAAAATAATATTTATTAATGAATCAGAATCTGAGAAAAATGGCATAGTAAACTTTTGGAATATGCTGTGGCATTACCAAGGCAAACTTTTTTTTTCATTAGTCACATAGCCTGTATGTTCTCATCTTGCCTGATTTTCCAAAATAGCAGACAGTTTGGCAAATCGTATGGGTCTCTATAACCTATTAGAATCGGTAGTCACCCTCTGTGGGATTTTTATGACTATGTTGCTGACAAAATCAATTAGTTCTGGATATTCCCATGAAACAATATTAGTCAAAAGGCTGTAAATTTTCTGTCTTCAAGGATGGAAAGTTGCTATATGTCATACAACTTGAGATATCAGAAAAATCCATAATGTGTTTTCATGTCCTTGATCACAGGAGAGTGAATTGTTGGGAAAAACTGGGTCTGTTACTGAGAAAAGGATGCTGTGTTTTCTTGGTATCAATAAGAGAGACTATTACAGAAAGGGAATAATCTAAAAGACAAGCTGGACCAATTAACTACCTTCTTGTTGAAGAAAATTATTTTTTTCTATGGAATTCTAATTTAAGGCTAATGATTGTCTGGTATTTACCATGTATGCTCAGGTAGCATGTGTGATCAACAGCATAATATTTTATCAAAGGCATACGTAGAGCATTAGAGCATTCAGCATATTATAATGATAATCACTGGACACACTCCAATGCAGAATTAAATACTATTTTTCATATTTAAAAAGAGTTTTGAAATAATACCTGGTTGGTGTGCCTTCCTAACCAATTTGAGAATTAAATAACAATAATAGATAAAATCCGGTTGAATGATTACTATGTCCCAGACACTGTCATGTGATTTATGCATATTAGCTTATTTATTATGCATACATTGCCATTATAATCTTATGAGGTTTGTACCATTACTTTTCCCATTTAACAGATCAAGAAACGTAGGTGTAGGTAGGTTAGGTAACTTGTCCAAGTTAGAAAAGTAATAAGCTGAGGAGCCAAGATTTAAACCTATATAGTTCAGAAAACGCCTGGGTCCCTAAGCCTGCAAAATGAGAAGATTCTTAGTTCATGTTTGCTGAAATGGAATAGGATGTCAGCTACTTTACTGGGAGGTTACCATATACAGAGCCCTGTGTCAGGAATGGAGTGGTGTAACCTAAGAAATGTATTTTATTTTAATGTAGAAGATAAAGCAAACAGGAATAAATTAATAACAAACATAAAATGTACATTTAATAGATATATGTTCACATGTATGTTAAGTAAACACTTTGGAGTTATTTAAAGGTAAATGAAAAGTCTAGGCTAGCTTCTTCTATGTCGTGTACCTCTTGCTCTCTGTGTTGTCAAAGAATTCAGCATTACTATGAGTCTGAGTAAACCTATCGAGAATGTAACTCTATAGCAAGGATGTCACTATATTATAGCCAAATACAAATGAAATCTAGACTTTCCTATTGTTTCCATCCTTTTAGCTAAACACATACTTGCCAAAACATGGATATTACATTCATGCACCACATAACAATGTTTCGGTCAGTGTGAACTCCCGGCTGGATCCATAGAATATACAATATAGTCTAAATGGCTATATCATCTAGGTTTGTGTAAGTACACTCTGGTGTTCACACAGTGACAAAATGGTTTAATGATGCATTTCTCAGAATATATCTCCATTGTTAAGTGACACATGACTGTGTATATTTATTTGCTGTTTCACAAGAGGATCTATTTCTGCCCTTCTCTACCTGGTCTCAGTGTCGTACCTCTGGGGGAAACAAAAACCCTGATGTAAAAGCACAAACTCATCTCTGTCTTCAGGACAATTATCTTGGAAATAATAATGAGCTTTTTAGGGATGTTTTCTATGACTTTATCCTTACTGGATAGTTACAAGCTTGAAGAGATAACTGCTAGCTAATAACAACAATTAAGCCAACATTTGAATAGACAAATCAGCATCACTGGGTTTATTAGCTCTTGAGTTTTTCTACAATATGTTTGCAAACTGAAGAAAATTGTGTGTTTGACTCTCCAATATCCCATTCCACTCCAAGACCTTTGCCAATCACTGGTTAAGGAATAGGCACATGATCCAGTCCTGAGCAATGAAAGGTGAGAGGAAGTCTGTCAAGTGGATGTCTGCAGAAGGTTCCTTCACTCCTAAGAAAGAGACTGAAGAGGAAACAGCATTCACTGTCCTCTGGGCCTTTTTGCATTGAGGTATGATACTTGGCACTACTTCAGCCCACTTAAAACCAGAACGGATGCCATTCTGAGGGCAAAGCCGACATGCTGAGGGCGGAAGATCACAGAGACATATTTACCCCTGGGCCTGGAAGGATTGCTTAGCTCTTGGATCCAAACAACCTCTGCACTGCTTGTTATGTTCAATAAACATGGTTCTTGACTAAGACAATTTTAGACCATTGTTTTAGTTAGTTGTAGTCGATATACCAAATAAATAAGTACTCTTTGATGGGTTCAAAAACTTGGCCAGTCCAGAAGCCAGCTCACAACCAAAGACTAATCACATATTTGGATGTCCTTTACCCCATACAATCAGGTGAGCTATGGATCCAATTACCAAATAAACGTAATAAAATTCAAAGTAAATACAATCATGGGTAATCCAAAGTAAATACACAGGATGAATGTCTCTCTTAAAAGAAAAAGAAATAAAAAGCTGAGTTAATCTCTCTTTCTTACATCAATAGTCTTTGGCATCATTCCATTCCCTGAGGTCATCTCTGCCAAATCTCCATCTATGTGTTTGTCTCTTTGGAGGAACAAACTGGCAAGGAGGGAAGAAATCACTCTTCTGCTTTCTTTTTGTCCTGATACAGCTGTCCTTGTTAGCTAATAGAGGTTTTAGTTTGCTTTCCACAAACACAAATTTATACCCACTAATAGCTTAAGTACCTTAGATAGTCACAGCACCTTTTTCCGGAAATGCTCCAGGCCCCTTCTGGGAATTATCTAATTTGTTCTTACAAAATCTCTAGAAGAGATTCTGTGTTTTTTTTCCAGATACCCTGCCACAAATTTTTGACAAATATCTCATTTCTGACAAACTCTGTTGTGGCTTGGCTTCAGCTTTCTTGCTCCATGATCTGTACAGAAAGAGAACACAGGTAAAGTTAGCTCTGCATCTTTGGCATTTGGAATGAAATGGGTGCTCTGCCTCTGGGTCCAGGCTTTAGTACTTTGTTTACTTATAGCCCTAGATCAAGAAAACAGGGTTGATGCAAAGCAGGATAACAAGAAGCATGCCGTGGCATGCTCCAG
Organism: Galeopterus variegatus; assembly: GCF_000696425.1. Taxonomy (NCBI): domain Eukaryota; kingdom Metazoa; phylum Chordata; class Mammalia; order Dermoptera; family Cynocephalidae; genus Galeopterus; species Galeopterus variegatus. Next base: position 961,337 of record NW_007726120.1, read on the forward strand.
GAAGGATGGGACCAGGGGCCACTGCCAGCATCCTGGGGTGGAAATTAAGGCCCTCCTTGCTTCTTTGGCAGATTTGATTCATTTACTCTTTCTGAAGACATGCTGGCATTCCAGAGCATCTTTCTGTTCTTCACCTTCTATTCCCTTCCGTCCTCTTTCCTCTTTACTTCTTCCCCTTCTGTTTCTTTTCCTCAAATACCTCAAAGACCAAAGAGCTAGACTATTGGAGCATGTGGTCCACGCTGGTGCTGTGCATCTTTACTTCTTCCCCTTTGCTTTTTTTCCTCAAATACCTCAAAGACCGAAGAGGTAGATTAGTGGGGAATGTAGTCCGTGCTGGTGTTGTGAGTCTTTATTCTTCTTCCTTTTCTAGCTCCTTTTCCTCTGCACCTAAAACCTAGCTTGATTGACTTACTAAGATAAGACAAATAAACCCTGTTTGATAACTTCTAAGAGTAAATTTTAGACAAGCTGAGGTGAAAAGCCAGCATGCTAAACCAAGCCATAATATTAACCTAAATATAATAGATGTCATACTGCTTTCAGCTATAAGCATTAGCAATGGCTTAGCACAGTTAAACCTATAATGATTATTTCAAAGGACAATATATGTAATTCTAAAATCAGCAATTGATATTTAAAACAATATTTACTTCAGTGCACTTACACAATGCTCACAAGCCAAACTGGTCACAGATTCATATCAATAGATCTCCCTTTACCATTTACTATGACAAAAAAATTAAATTTTAATTTTAAAATTTTTATTTTTTAAATTTTACTTTTTAAATTTTCTATTAAAATCTGTGTTTCCACATGAACCCTCGTGTAAGCCACCAATCCTTTCTCTATTCTGTCACCAGAGTGATCTCTCCAAAACACATATACCTACCCTGTCAGTGGCTGTCTGTGACTTAGAATCACTTTTGCAAAGTTTGCAAATGCCTTCATGATCTGGCATCTGCCACTCCTCTGTTACCTCTCACTTCGTGGTAACAAGGATGTGGCTCTGCCATTCACTAGCTGTGTGACATTGCACATGTTACTTAACTAATCCAATTTTTAGTTTTCTATCTGTTAATGGGGACTATACCCAGTGAAATAGGATTGTTGGAATTAAATGAGATTTTATATGTATATATGTATGTACACACACATACATATAAAACTACTATGTAGATATATATACACATGCATACATTCACACATATATATATGTAGAGTTACTCATGCAATAGCTGGCATAAAGTAAGTTTCCAATAAAAGCTGAAGGTTTTAGTAGTATTAGTAGTAGTTATAATAGTATTATAGTTTTTTTTGTAAAATGACAATAATACTAATATTAGTATCCATCAGACAGATCCATGCATTAGAGATTGAGCATGAGATTGCTAAATAAATTTATGTCTTTCAGTAAATAATAGTTCCTTCTACTTCACAGCCACAGGCTTAATAAATGTTACTTTGCTTGTCTTCACAGTATACAAGTAACTAGGTTTTAAATACTTCAGCTTCCAGCATGACATGATGTTAAAGAGCATGATATAAAATAACCAAACTATGAACTTAGATATATTTCTACAATATCTGAGGGCTTTTTGGTGAAGGTATGGACGGGGATAGGTAGGGAGGGTTGGATATGAAAGGGAATAAGTTGAGAGGAGCGGGAGAGTGTAGTTTGAGAAAGCATCCCGAAAGCATCTGATTTGCTTGAGTTCTCTCTCTTCTTCCTATCCTTGTGAAAATCATTGATTTATGGATTGGAGAAAATCTATTTTATGGCTTGGGCTTCAAATGGGAGAGATTTTTTTTCAATAACAAATATTCCAACTTGGAACTCATACTCCAGGCTGTGTTGTACCTTAATAAGATTTCTCTCTCTCTTACCTTTAAAAGTAGGTGATGGCTTACAGATTAACCATTATATAAAATTGGACTTTTGAAAGCAGTTCTGAACTTCAGCGAGCAAAAGAGTCACTTGAGCTACTAAAGATGCAGATTTCTGGATTCAATCTCTAGAGATTCTGAAAAAAGTAGGCCTGGGGCAAGGCCCACGGATCTGCATTTTTTAACAAGCTCCCCAAGTGAATTTGGTGAAGGTGGTGCATGGACTGCAATTTGAGAAAGAATGTTCTAAAGGAAAGGAGTAGAGATTATTAGGAATATGATATGAGTGCTTTCTACAATCATGGCTGGAATGTAGTTCTAACATTTCCAATTAGCTAGGAAAAAAATGGAAGCTTGCTGGACCACATGGATTTTATTCTATTTTAGAGAAAAAACAAAACAAAAACACTTTTTAAAAGTTGTGTATAAGACAAATTTTCTCCAAGAACTAAAAGGAAAGAAAGTTTGCTTAGGATATAGCATAAGGAAAACTAGGTAACATGCTCAGCAGACATCTCTAAATTTTGCAAAGACCCATACAGGGCTTAATCAAATAAGCTCTCTAGTGACTGCTAAAAAATAGTTAACTCAATGAATTCCATTTAGCAGGTAATGATTTAAGATGGTTCAGAAACTTTGCTTTCAGATGATCCCCCCCAAAATGGTTAGTCTGACTTTGAAATTATCTTAATATGATTTCGGTATTTTACAAATTAGGGGGAATTCTTCATTCCACAAATGGAAAAGTGGTAGCTCAAAGAGCATGATGGACACTTTACCCTGAAAAAGGTACGTGTCACTAGCTAAAACTTGGGCAAAGTTGCTTTAATTTTATTTATTTATTTATTTTTATTTTTTAAATTTTATTTTTACTATTAATGTTATTAATGGTAACACTAATATCAACAATTGGATTTTCTAAAATTAATCTTTTTATATTCCCTTTTGTGTTATTTTAGTTTATTCTGACAATTTATTTATCCTTTAAGATCTTCAAGTCCCTAGTGGGTTTTAATTTCTTTTTCCTAAAATAATCTCAACAAAAGACCCCAAATAGCCAAAACAATCCTGAGCAAAAAAATAAAAAAATAAAGCAGGAGGCATAACACTACCCATCTTCAAATTATACTGCGAAGCTATTGTAACCCAAACAGCATGTACTGGCATAAAAATAGACACTCAGACAAGTGGAACAAAATAGAGAACCTAGAAATCACCCCTCAGGCTTATAGACATCTGATATTTGACAAAGGCAACACAAACATACATTGGGGAAAAGACTGCCTCTTCAATAAGTGTGCTGGGAAAATTGGATATCCATATGCAGAAGAACGAAACTAGATAAGCACCTCTCACCATATACTAAAATCAACTCAAAATGGATTAAAGACTTAAACATAATACCTGAAACTGTAAAATTACTAAGGAAAAATATAGGTGAAACGTTTTAGGAACTAGGTCTGGGCACAGAATTCATGAACATGAGCCCGAAAGCACAAGCAACAAGAGAAAAAATAAACAAATGGGACTATATCAAACTAAAAGGCTTCTGCACAGCAAAGGAAACAATCAACAGAGTGAAATGACAACCTACAGAATGGAAGAAAAGTTTTGCTAACTATGCATCTGACAAGGGATTAATATCCATAATATACAAGGAACTCGAGAAATTACACAGTAAAAAAACAAATAAACCAATTAAAAATGGGCAAAGGAAATGAATAGACATTTTTCAAAGGAAGACATACAAATGGCCAACAGGAACATGAAAAAATGCTCAACATTGCTAATCATCAGGGAAATGCAAATTAAAACCACATTTAGATATCATCTCACCTCAGACTGGCTATAATAAAAAAGACACAGAATAACAAATGCTGACAAGGATGTGGAGAGAAAGGAATGCTCCTACACTGTTGGTGGGACTGTAAATTAGTACAACCACTATGGAAAACAATATGGAGGTTTCTTAAATTACAGATAGATCTTCCATATGATCCAGCCATCTCACTTTTGGGTATATACCCAAAGGAACGGAAATCATCATGTCAAAGGGATACCTGCACTTCCATGTTCATTGCAGCTCTGTTCACAAAGCCAAGATATGGAACCAACCTAAATGTCCATTGATGGACAATTAGATAAGGAAAATGTGATATATGTACACCATGGGCTGCTACTCTGCCATAAAAAAGAATGAAATTCTCCCATTTACAACAACATGGATGAGCTTGGAGAAACTTATGCTGGGTGAAATTAGCAAAGCACAGAGGGATAAATACCACATGTGCTCACTCCTAAGTGGGAGTAAGGGAGAAAGAAGGAAGGAAAGAAAGACCACAGTGGTGTGTTGGACTTGCAGAGGAAGAGAGCATACTTAGGGATACAAAGTAGAGTGGGAAAAGGGGTATGGGGAGGGAGGTCAGGGATAATTGAGGGGATAATTGGGTGGGGGATATGGGGTATAATCACAATTTGTGGTAATGCGCATGCTGCCAGTAAGGATCTGGCCATCACATTTTAGGCACAAGTGGTGACAATTTGCTTTGTACTCCATGAATATTCATAACCAATAAAAAAAATATTCAAAGAAAAAAATTTTTCTTTTTCCGATTGTTTTTAGCATTATTTTGTCTCTTTAGTATATCCTTGAACTATTTTTGGCCGTTTATGCTATTTTATTTCTTTCAATCTATTTTATCTTCCTTTAATCTGACAACATGGTATACCTGCTTCAGAATTTTCCAGGTCATAACCATTTCTGTCATGCATCAGGCTCCTGTGAAACTCTGGCTACTCAGCACTTGTGTGAGGGCTGAAGCAGATCCAAAGCCATTCAGTGAGGAACTCAGGCTTTGCTAGCAGGTCCCTGGCAGTGTTTCCCCATGAGGAAGGGGCAACCTCTGTCTGGGTGGGAATCCTGGTTGGCCCTTCAACCTCTTTAATGGGGTAACAACCGACCTACCTACCACCTGTTCCTTTAGTTTTAAGACTTGAAATTCTTATCAAGGAGGTAGCTTCAAATGGCCAAATCACCAAGATATCATGAAGTGAAATACTGGAATGTTGTCTAGGAAGCAAACCATATATCCACTCCTTGGGCTGCTTCAGAGATTCTCCTTGTAGTAAATTTGACCACCTTCAGTGTGGTCCATGTTACCTTGTGTTGTATAGAATTTATTTCTGCCTTTACTCTAAAACTGTTGAGCCCAAACGTACATTCTAAAAGAGTAACTTCATTAGCCCAGAATCTTTAACAGGTGTATCATACTTTCTCCATTTTCCTTGTAATGAACTTCCTATTACACAAGGATTTTTTAAAAATAGTATACCTCTTTAGATAACTATTTTAAGGTGAGATATAGTAAATAAACATCAAATCCCTCTAAGCATGTGATTTGAAAGATTGATTCATTCTTAAGCATGATTCTATTATTATAAATAAAACATTTTTCTCAAGAACTATACTCAATTTTATGATGAAAATATATATTAAAAATGAGCCTGGAAGCACAGTATCCTAAAATTGGATAGGATCTTTCAGGCCATCTAGTTTCACTAATCTAGTTTAGAGCAGTAGTCCTTAAAATGTAGCATTAGAATCACCTGGAGAGCTTCTTGTTAACACGCAGCTTTCTGGGCCCCACCCCAGAATTGCTGGCTCGGTAAATATGAGTAGGGCCCAGTTTTGCATCCAGAATTTTATGTTTTTTTTGGGAGTCAGAAACATTTTTATGATTTCTCAAATATGATAATCATAGCTTCTTCAGTCTCATTTATTCATTCATTTAATGTCCTGTGGTGTAATTCTTCTGAATCTGGAACCTTGAGACGATTTATGGCAGTATTTTACAGAAGCCTGAAATAGCTGTCTCCTTGCTTCCAGCCTGACTCTCACATAGCTTATTTTCAGTCCAGCAGTCAGAGCCATCTTGGGAAAACAGAAATCAAATCCTGTCATTTTTCTGCTTAGAAGTCCCCAGGAGCTACCCAGAAAAAAGGCCAAAATCCTTCCAATTGCCTGCAAGGCCTTATGATTTGGCCTTGCAGTTACCCCATTGAACTCAGCCCACCTAGAGGAACTCTCCTTCTATTCCCTTCCTCCCTCACTCCTCTTTGGCTAAACTGACTCCTGGCTGTCCTCTGTATCTGCAAGCACACACATGCTTGTCTCCCTGGAACACTCTTCCTCTAGTAAGCTGAATGACTAAAACTCTCCTTCAAGTTGTGGTCAAAAGTTTACCTTTTCCAAGTGACCTGCTCATGCTTCCCCTCCAGTCCCTTACTCTGCTCTATTGTTTCCAAAGCATTTATCACCTTATCACGTGCTATATAACTTAAAATGTTTATTGCTTACCAGTGAATCTCATGTGCCTAGAACAGTGCATGGCACATAGTAGGTACTCAACAAAATTTTTAAAAAATTTTTATTTATACATATTTATGGGGTACAAAGTTGACTGTCAGTATTTTTGTATAGTATGTGATGATCAAATCAATATTATTAGCATGTTCATCATTACATATCAAAATTACTTTTTGGGTCCCTTACACAATTACTAACTATAGGTATGTTCTCTCCCTCTGAAAGTTCAACATTTTATTGAACTATTTCATATTGGTCTTTCTTTCTTTCTTTGTTTTTAGCTCCTACTTATGAGTGAGGACAAGCAATATTTTTCTTTCTGTGCCTGGCTTATTTCACTTAACATAATTTTCTCCAAACTCATCCATGTTGCTGTTAATGGCAGAATTTCATTCTTTTTTCTGGATGAGTAGTATTCCATTGTGTATATATACCACATTTTCCTTCTTTAGTCATCTGTTGATGGGCATTTAGGTTGGTTCCAGCTCTTGGCTATTGTAAATATAGCTGCAATGAACAAGAGTGCAGGTATCTCTTCAATATGATGATTTCCATTCCTTAAACAAATATTTTTTTGAATCAATGAATTATTTAAATTTGGTTTCTCAAGGAATTGAATTATTTTCACTTAGATTTACTATTTGGAAATTCGTCCCACTCTTTAGAAAGTAATATATTCTAATTATGGCAACATTGTTTTATAATAGCAAATGTCTAGAAAAACTGAAATGTCTACTAACAGGGGATTGGTTAAGTAAATGAGGCAACTTAGTTTGGGATTATACAGGCCTCTGGAATGATAAAGCACAAAAGGACTCAATGTAGGAACAACAAAAGCCAAGTTCTCTAGGTTCCTATTTAATCTAGATCAAAATACATATATTAAAATCCTGTTTACCTCAAAGATAGTTGTAACAATGCTAAGTTTATTAGACTCTCTTTAACACAAAGAAAATAGAGGAATGAATGGTTTACTCAAAGTATTTTCCACTCCAAAATATCTTAGAGAAGTAATAATGATGATAATAGAGAACACTGATTAAGCACTTGCTACGTGACAGGCACTGATTAATTCATTTATTATTCACAACAATCATATGAGTTAAATACGATTGGTGGGCGCATTTTGCAGATAAGGAAACTATAAGGTTCAAAGAGGATAAGTAGCTTGCTCAAAGCCACATAACTAGTAAATGCTGCCTCCAGATCCAATGACATTTCTTTGGAAAAAGTAATCAGTCACTCTAAAATATTTTACCAATCTAGTTCTCCACTTCATCTTACACACTCTGCACGTATCCTCTTCTCTAGTCAAACTGATCTATTTGCTATTCCCTGAAAGTCTCCAGCCTCTGGCCTCTGGCATTCAAAAATGTTCCCTCTGCCTGAAATATTATTCACTACCAATTGTTGCTTGTTAAAATCCTACCTATACTCCAAGGCTCATCAAACCCCAATTCTGAGTCATAAGTGATTTTGCCTTCCTCTGAACTTTCATAGCATGCACATATTTTCTTTAAATTTATATAATAATTATAATATTCTGTTTTCTGTTGTTATCAAGGATGTGCCTTATTGCTTCTACATTTACTATTAAATTCCTTGAGGATGAGGACTTATTGACTGCCTGCCACAGTAAGCAGAAAATTATCAGATATCTGTTGAATAAAATTACCTAAAACAAATGTTCCTGTACAGTGTGGTAGTCATTGAACACATGTAGGAACTGAGCACTTGAAATGTGGGTAGGAGTCAAATTTTGAAATGGTAGTATTTTGGAAATATTGGCTTCAATAAAATATATGATTTATAAACTTAATGTCATTTTTTTCTTTTTCCTTTTTCTGATGTTAAAATCTAAAAAATTTAAAAGCACATATGTGGCTCTCTGGATATTCTATTGGATAGTGTTTCCCTTGTGTATACCTTTCCCCTACTCCATCACCCTCCTCCAAGTGATCTAACCAATGACCAAATGTGTGAGTTGAGAAAGGGGGTAATCCCCTATTCTGAGATGTTCTAAAGTGGGACAGTTCTCTTTGGATAGATAGTTTTTTATTTTAGTCAGATTGTTGCTTTTGTCCTTAAGTCATAGGATTTTGGACCAAGAAATACTATAGTGAAAAAGCTACTTTGTCCCTAAGCAAACATTTTGTGTGTATGTGCAGTGAAACAGTAACCAAATTTAAATCTGAATATAATCATTTACAGGAAGCTTCCTATTTTGAAGTAAATGGGCAAAAACGGCAAAGAGAAAGCAAACAGCATTTCAAACCAACAGCCAGTCCTTGATTCACAGTCCTACACTAACATCAGCCATAACAGAGAGCCCTGTGAGCTGCCCTCAGCCACATTTCTCCTACTGCTTGCTGGTACCATGTGCTTTAGGCAATTTCTTTCCAGGCAAACACAGACTGTTTACTGACTGTAATCAAAATGACAGCACACTGTTTCCACAACTGAGTATTGAGAGTCGATTGCCTTTTTAACTTGGCAACCTGAGGGAAATTTAGAACTGGGATCCTGAGGTGCAACTTACATTACTTCAAGATGGTGGTATTGACTAGTCCACATGTCATCTGCACTCCTCTGAGGTTTAAAATAAAGAGAATTGGTATTTATGTAGCCTGGAGCAGAGGGGTTTTTAATCACTGCCTTCAGGTCAGTACAAGTGGCAGACTCCACTGGAGCACAGGATGATTTAGGTGGGTCTGAAGTTCAGCTGTTGTGTGATTCTTCATTAGCCAAAAATCAACCACATAAGGAAGGCCTTCTCTACTAAGCATGGCTGTGGATAGATGGTTATAATGTTACAGAGTTGGATCACCCTGAGATGGTGCCACTGAAGATAGTGCAACATAATAGAAAAACATGCCCCTGTCTCACCTTTTTAGAAACAAAAAAGGTTTCTAAAAACCTTTAAAGAGAAGATAATGTAAGAAAGAGAGAGGAAGACAGGAGAGAATTCAGGCAACCTGTATTCTAGACTTGTCTCTGTTATCACCTGCTGTGATATATTGAACACTCAAAGTCTCAGGTGTTTAGTGTCCACATCTGCAGAATTAAAGGGAGAGATGGGAAATTGACTACTTAATCTCTGAAACTCTAGTTCAGTGTCCAGACTTTGGAATTCTGTGCTAGGTATACTCCAAATGTTCAACTCTTCTGACAGAAAATGCTCTGAAGGTATAAAAATACCCTTATATTCTCCCCTATATTCTGAACTAGGTTTGTTAAATCCTATACTAACTACGCAATTGTGGTAAGAGTGCTATATCTATTAGAAGATATCTTCATTTTTAGATGACTTTAATAAACTAGGTGCTTGCATAGGTCCTCTCCAGCTCAGATTTAAATTGTTTTTTGGTGAATAAATAATATGAATTCCTTGAGTAGAGCCTATCCTAGAGGTTGGTTGATGAAAACAACTATCCCTTGGATCTTTTCTAAATCTAGATAATCAATTCGGTATAATGATTTCTTCATGAAATGGTCAAACATCTTCTCATCTGAGAAATTCTACACAAATTGCAGTTTAAGAAAGAAAAAAAAAACTATGACAACTTTAAGTCAGATTTTCAGTGAAATATGACCAGTCACTTGGTTAAATGCCCCCCAAATAGAGCCTTTTCAAATAAAGCATCAGTGAAAATGTCTTTCCTAGGATCTGAATTCAGGACCCAGAGAGTCTATGTTTTTCCTTCAGCTGCTGAGCGCATCAGCGGCACCAAAATGGAACAAGGGACCGCATGCACTGCCCTGATTTAGGTGGGGATGACACCACTCTCTGCAGCAGGGAATACAGGTAGAAGGTCTGTGTACCTCTGTGAAGGCAGTAGGGATGCTGCTCAGTGCTCCATTCTCTTGAACCTAAAGGAGAGCCAGAATGCCACAGGTAAGAGACAATTACATATGCTGTAAAATTTTATTTTAGACAGAGATTGCAGCAAGCCAACTGCAGACGAGAACCGAGAAGACTGGCATGGCCTGTCTGTCTTTACCCTTCTGAGGATAGAGGATCTAGTAAATAAGAAACTGGCTGGAGAGGACAGCAGTCCTGAAGAGAGCTGAAGGGAGATGATGCCAGAAAGGATAGATGTGCTACCATGTGCCAGGAGTGCCACCTGAAATGCCTCCTCAAGGACGTGCATGATTCAGGATCCTGATAAAATTGCCTGTGCAAAACTGGACATTGAATTCACTCATTCTTCAAGTGTCCCCCTTAATTTTTTTAGAGAAATTTTAGGTTCACCAAAAAATTGATTGGAAAGTATAGAGGGTTTCCACACCGAGTGTGCCCCTTTTTCTGTCTTAAATATTGTACTCAAAATTTTTATTCAGAAAAAAATTGACAGAATAAATAGAATATATTTTGTGATGCATAAAACTCCCCAAATTTAGCTTTCCTGAAAGATATGAATTGTTGGAAAAAATGTGTATTATATTCTGATTTAATTCATCTCATAGAGTGTTGTCTGAAACCTGGCACCACTATAGTGCATTTAATGGGATATTTACAATGACTCAGGATAATTTTAAGGTATCAAGTAGGAAAACGTATCTCACAAATGTATACAGCATAACTCACTACTGTTTTGGTGGTGTATCATAACTCTTTTGTGTTAATTTGCATAGAAATCTGCCCTGCATCCTGATTTGGATGTCCTTTGCCACTCTCATTTACTCCTAAGCATCACTCTTTCCTTTTCAAAATGTACTAAATTTTTTTTAAAGATAACCAGTAAGGGGATCTTAACCCTTGACTTGGTGTTGTCAGCACCACGCTCTCCCAAGTGAACCACGGGCTGGCCCTACTAAATGGTTTTGAATAAGAAGTTGTAATGCTTTCTCCAAAAGAATCACGTTGGTTCTTACAGTTGTCACCATGTTGGTAGAGGCGGATGGTCATATCAGCAATAAATTGTTCACTGATTGAGTAATTTAAGATGGTCCTTCTTCAAGAAACATTCCTTTCCTGGTTCAGGCTTTCATTCTTATTAACATCTTACTGGTTTATTATTTATACTTTCATTGTAGACTGCCCAAATTCTTTGTGTATAAAGGTAGGATGTAATTTTTTTTTTAAAGTAAATGACTAATCCCAGCATGAGAACCCAAGAACGGTGTCACAGACATTCATCATAAGCCTGGCCTTGATCATGATATTGTATTTCTTCTGTTTACCACAGAAGCACCAGCCATCGACTTCAAAATCTGGATATTCTCATCCTAAGACTTAACAAATATAGTGATATTTTTACTGACCAGGTTAACAGAATGGTAGAAGTTGTAAAGAAAGAATAGTTAAATAGTAATTAAATTATGATCCTCTAGAGGAAAGGCTTTAGGATATAATCTGCTCTGAAGGGCAGAGAGGATTGTTTTATTAACTGCTACCACAGTCTCCTCCCCAGCTGTGGAAAGAACTGTGGGAAACCAACATGGACAAGCAGCTGGTGTGTTAACCTGGGAAATCTCTCCCTAAAGAGCTGAAAAAGCTGACTCACCTTAGGAATAGAATCCCTTTTAAGAAATGCAATTAATTATTAATTTCATCAAGCTATTAGTTTAATTCACTTCTTTCTCAGACATACCACTTTCAGAGAAAACATTTTTAAATGAATTTGACTTTAAAAATTTTGTTGGTTTACAGAACCTGCCTTTTCTCTAAACCTGGCAAAATTACAATTTCAAAAAATTGAAAATCACTGTGTTGTTCCCAACCGGAAACAAATGACCTGGACATTCAAAGAGTATCTTTCAATAGGCCCACACATATTTGATTATTTATAACTTAATTCTCAACACAGCAATTTATAAGGTACAGAATAAAAAGCAGGGTGAATCGCTGGTTATACAAATGAACGTTTTCAATTCTTACTTCCAAGTGTGCACAATTGTTTGTGTGGTTAGCTTGCAAAATATGCCATAACCAGCAGCTGGATCAAATTTCAAACGGAGTTAAGGGCAAGAATTAACAATTTGAAAAGTAAAATTGCTTAAATGTAGAATAAATGCCAACTTGTTAATCCAAGGAAGAAATGGACATGAGTGTATTTTTTGTTATTTTCTTAAGTATTTGTATAGTGCCTTTACTTAACACATACCTCCTCATTAGCATTTTGAAATTGTTTTGAAAGTCATTTGTCAGCGTTCTTTCACTTCTCTGGCCAAGTTTTCATTAGCTTCCCTTATTCTTGTCTGCCTTTCTCCTGTTAATTGGCTCTCAAACCTGGCTGCATGTTTGAACTATACTTGCAGAGCTTTTAAACAAACACGGATACCCAGGCCCAACTCCAGAGAATCTAATTGATTGGTTGAAGGTGGAGCCATGCATCACTCTTTTCTAAACTTCCCAGATGATTTTAGTGTGCATCCTGAGCTTGGGCCACTCTGCAAACAAGCTCATCCTGTTCTACCTCTTTCTGTTTTCTCTTGTCATGTTTGCATATCTCTTTCCCTTCAGCTGTTTTTTCCCCTTTTTATTACTGAGGTTTTACAAATCTATTTTTTGTTTCATTTCTTATTTTGCTTTTTGTTTGTGATTATCCATTTCCTGACCAAGAAGTTTCCACTGCAGGTACATTGATTTGTATTCTTCTCCCGTACTACCTAGGTTTTATGTCAATGAAAGAAAACACACTATTCATGTGAATTATACTTTTACCTGTTTGTTCAATGCTAATTTAATAGCATACATTAATTTTTGGTGTACGTATATAAAGATGAATAGTAAAACCTAACACAATTGTTGAAAACTAATATTAAGAAAGGGTTTACTTTAACAGTAATCACTATTGGCTATGATTAAAGATAATAAGAAATTTTAGAACTTTGGGACCATAGAGGATTCAAGGACCTGTAAATATCGTATCAATAATATTTTTCCATTTTACAGTTAAAGGACATATTTTTGTCCTAAGTCTTAAGCTTTAAAAATGAATTTCAATAGTTTCAGAATAGAGCAGAAGTAGGAATATTATTTACCACACCAATTAGTACACAAAGAACAGAAAATCAATAGCAAGGGAAGCATTAATAGCAACAGAAAAAAACAAAAAGAAAAAAAGGATCTATGATGCTAACTCAAGTGCTATGGTGATGTAACTATCAGCAGGAAAAACTGAAATTGGGGAGGTGATGCATGGAACATTAAAGTCTTCGAAGCAAAAGAGATGGAGAAATGGTGGGCAGTAGGTTGAGCCTAGAGTATTAGATAAGAAATCTGACTACCAGTGTGGCTGTTCCTCTACATATGGTTGAGCAATTTCCCCTCCATGAGGCTTATTTTCCTTCACTGGCAGAAATACTGGTTGAATTAGCAAAAAAAGAAAAAGTGACCATTCCTTGGCCAGATTCTGCCTGTTGGTGTGTTTTGTTGGATCTATCCAGTTTTGTAAATAATTTGAAATAGATGACATTTAACTAGAGGCACATTTCTACTAAAAGTCTGGATTTTTCAGCTTCTTCGAAGAAATTATTTCTTTCAATAATCTCCTAACCTGAGAAGGCGCTTCCTCTTTTTAGAAAAGGCACACATGGGCTTTCTAGTTCCTTAGTCCCAACCTGAATGGCTTCACTCATTTCCTACCCGCTTTGGTCACGTAGGAATTTGAGTTTGTTTCCTCTAGAACTTGCTCTTCAAGGTCATTTCCGACCATGATACAAGTTCCATTAAAAGAGTACTGAATGCTCAGAATACTTGGGAACTTCTTTGGTCAGGTAGAACAAAAATAACTTGTAAAAAGAAAAATAAATGTCAGCAGAAACACCAAGGAGGAAGAGAAACTAACATGTGAGCAGTTCTCAAGTAGAGGCTTAAACCCACTAAATTTTTCCTATTAAACCATAAGCAAGAATACATTGGGTTCTAGTCCAGAAGCACCATGTCACTTCTTAGCAATAATAATTGAGATTTAGTGAACTATCTCTTGGGAAAGGAAAAGAACAGAATGTTCTGTACAACCCAAGTAAGAATAAAGTATATCTGAATATCAGGAGATTAAAATTCCCAAAAGGGAACTTCTTGGCAGAAAATGGCCAAAGTTATTTAAAGAATGACTTCCCATCTTTGAATTCACCCATTGAATAAAACAATATTAAACTACTCTTTAATAATTTAGGGACCATCATTTCTCTCACTTTGCTTCAGCATAGAGCCAATCACATGAAGGGCTCCCTATATACTGTCTTCAAAAGGATGAAAACCTAATTCAGTTATGACAGAAATAACTCCAGACTTGAAAAAGGTTTCTCTGAACTAAAGCAACCCCTGAAAATTCCCTTATATAACCACCCCCAGCAAAGGTTCATATGCACTGTGTTTTAACATTGTAAACCTGCTTGTAAGTCACTTTGCAGTTGTTTTTATTCATATATCCCGGGCAAAAATTTCTTTAAAATCCTTTTCATAATATTTTTTATTACTTTAAATCCTGAGAGGAAAGAGGCAGTGGGCTTTAAAAAAAATTAATCAATAAACACCTAGTACATTAAAACTTGTGGTCTAGTTCAGTGGGTATTCACATAAATTTTTCTACTGCGGCTAATTATATATATAGATAAAGATTCAAATTTTAGATACTCAAAGACCTGGTGCCTGTCAGGCACTTCATAAAACACAGCATGTCTTTGCTTAGCAAGAGAGCAATATTTTACTATTGCTATATTATTAAGTAAATGAAAATTAACAGTATTCTGCTCTGAAATTAGTGTCTACACTTGTTGTATCCCATTAAAATGTAACTGAAGCATGTGTTAAATTTACCCCAGAGTGAAAAAGGCAAGCAGAACTAAAAAAGTAGCTTCCTAACTCAAAGATAAATATGTGAACATGCAACACAAAGCAACAATATGATTGGCTTTTTTCCTTCCCAAATTCTATAATTACCTCAAAGAACAATCTGCCTCAAGAATCAGTAGTTGTTCAGTTGTCAGGTTCTATAATGATTTGCCACAAAAGTTGTTTATGGGATAGAATTCAAGTGGAAGCAAAGATAATTTAGAATTAAAATTAATCAAATTTTTTAAAAAATAGAACCTAAAAGTACAGACATGGACTGTTAATCAATTATATTTCAGGGGTCGGTGGGTAATTAATCTTTTTAGTTTTGGAAAACTGATAAAACAACCATCAATATTAAGGTGGGAATGAATAATTTTTTAGATGACAAATTAAACATTAATTCCCAACCTTCAGTGAGTTCACAATGTTTCTGTATGTGAATGATAATGAGAAAAAAGTAATCTGCATAACCACCCATCAGAGTCACTATCTAGTCACGTGTTCATTCTTCAGTGAAAAAAAAGTCCTTAAAATTTTTATACTTATAGATAGATACTTTCATTTAACTTCAACCATAAAAATAAGGACTCACAAGAGCTGGGAGTGACCTAGAGCCAAGGGAGATAGGCTGACAACAAATCCCAAGCACAGCACTTGTCTAATTGCAACGCCTTACCCTCATATCTAAGCGTCCCCAGCTCTTAGCCATCTCAGATCTGTCTAATCATGAGTCCATTAAGTCATCTTGGCTGCCATGAAGATGAAACTGACAGCACAGTTACTTGAGTCAGTTTAAAGAGGCCCAGGGTGGTTGAAGGGAAGGATTAGGAGGCCTGGGGTGCTGAAAGGTCATCCCAGCTCTAGCTCCCAAAGATCCCAGTAGCACACAGCTGTCAGGAGCACAAAGCTGCACTTAGAGAAAACCTTTGGAGGGAAGTAAGGATTTTGCAGTATGTCAACAATTTCATCAGGCACAATTTGCCTGTCCACCTTTTATTGTACCATCAATAGGATTTAAGTAGTAAAGAGTTTGTGAGTGGATCACAGAGCCAAGACATTCCTGGGATTTAGGCTAAGTAATGTGATGGCTGTAGTAGAAATTATTTGGCATTTAAACATTGTTCTTGGTGAAACCTGGATTGCCTTTGTTAATCTTCACAGCGGCCTTATTCAGGCAAGGTGAATAAAGCCCCTTGCCTCTATTTTGTTAAAAGGAAGAAAGCCTTTGAAGTGGAGTTAATGATAACATATCACTGGGCAGAAAGAACCATCTTCTAGAAGGTATTACAAGAGTTCTATAAGCTCTCCAGGGAGTGCCCAGGATATTACCACTAATTGATATCGTTATAGGTGACACATTTGTTGTTGTTGTTTCAGCAAAAGCCCTCTTCCGGATGAGGATTATTCACTTTTCAGCTACAGAATTTCTTGGCAGTTTCATTCTATCCTTCCTGTTGTGGTGGGAGACATTGTATCACCAGCACTGCTAATAACAATAATACCTTTGGGTGGAGGGTTGGGGAGCTCAGGGAGGGAGGAAAGAGGCATGTTGTCATGTTCAGGATCTGTACTAAGCATTGAACAGACATTATTTTGTTTCCACAATCCTGTAACATAAGCGTTATTATTCCTATTTTTGGGATGATGTAATAGAGGCTCAGACAGTTTAAACAGTCAAGTACCAGCAGAGCCAGGATTCAGCCTGCCAAGCTCCTACTCTTAACTATTTCTCCATATTGTTCCCTGCTCGTTTCCAACACAACTGGAACTAGCCAAAGACTTTTAAAACATCCCTATTCCTCTATTTATTGATCCTCATGTTTAGCACACCATTAATTGTAATACACAACTCATTGAGAGTCAGTTAAAGATGTATCAGATTATAGTTAAGAGGAGAAACCACGTGGAGAAAATCCAGATAAATTAGAATCATAGAATTTTCAAAATGATGAGTGTCCATCTAGATCTTTGATTCCAATTCCCGTCTTTTACAGGCAAGGAAAATGCTCTTTAGTGATACTTGGTGTCTTCTGTGAGGCATCAGAGCTCATTAGTACCAGAACTTGAACCAGACCCCAAGACTTCCAGCTCAGATATCAACCTATTCTATCTCTACAACACAAATAAATTACAGTATTATTCTTGACTTTACAAATGAAATCACCATTAGATTATTTTAAAGAATCAGATTCTCAAACTTATTTGATACATCATTGCATCAAAACAGGTTTGATTTCTAAAAATTTTCAAAGACCACGTTTTGTGAACTGAAGAACTCTGTCAGTTTGCTTTTCACATTTTGACTACATGTGTAGATGAACAACTAAGAGATGGTTGCAAATACACACACACACACAGATACACACACACAAAAGCTAACATTTGGGGCCAAAATACAAGCATCCATTCATAAATGTAAACCAGTTCAATCAAGACCAACTCTGGTGTTTCCATAGAACCAAGTTACTCACATTCAGTCACCTGTAGAGAAGCATGGTGTGTACAATACACTCAGGTCAATTAACAGCCATTTCTGGGGATCTTTTCAAAAGAAACTGTTTCCTTAATATCCTATTGTGGGAGTTCTTCTGAGATATACAAGCCAGGGCTTTCCTCTGAAGTAACCACTATTTTGAAATATTTTTAGGGGGAATATTATTGCTACTCAATGTAAAATATTAAGTGAGATATCATGATTTTTAACATTGTTAGAAATTACAACCCAGAGGCCTCAGCTCTGTTTGTGAAGCCCTTTCAGCCAGTACAGACTGGAAACCTGGGCTGAAATTAAAAGTCTTTATTTCATATAGAGCATACACTATTTGGAATGAATGTGATGAAACATTTCCATGCAAATTTCTACAAACACTTATGCCTTTATCTTTGTCCTCATAAGCTACATTACACTACCTGTTATATATATATATATATATATA
>NW_007726120.1:979757-981065 GCF_000696425.1 Galeopterus variegatus
ATATATATATATATATATATATATAACTTTGTGATTTTTAAAACTTGTTTTTCAATGAATACCTATAGATTTTCTGTCAATAATGTCCTATTCTAAGTATGTGATTGCTAAGAGAATGAAATATTTATGCTATGCTATAAAATATTTTAAAGACAGCTACAGAAAATACAATCACAGATGGAGTAAATTATTGGTTTTTTTTGGCTCAAGTGTCTCTTCCTGGTAATTAATAATAATAATAGTAATAGTAATAATAGCCAGTTATTAAATCTGTACATTCAATAACTAATAAAAAAAATCCAGAAATCTGTCAAGCTTATGGGATAATTCATCAAGATGATATAATTCTCTTTAAATCAATAAATTAAAAATAAATATTTAATATAAAATTAATATATTAAAAGATAAGAAATAGCACATTATGGAGCATATAGGGATCAGTTTATTATTAGTTAATTAGATTTTTTAATGGTTAATATTTATGTTCTTTTTCCCTTTATGAAAACAGATTTTAGAGAAAAATGATAAAATGTTTCAAATAGCCAAACACCTCTATATTGTTATCACTCTCTATATGCATGGCCTCTCCAAAGCTGTTAAATAAAAGACTAAAGCACAAAAATTATTGTGTTCCAATTTCACTATACATTTATGTTTAAAAAATACTGGACACACTGGACATTTAAATAGATGATGTTTAGCCATGAAATCCATTAGGTTGGCTCTAAGTGTAATAAAAAATATTTTCTCTGAGCACAATGAATCATAAGTATCTGCATGTTTCGAAAACACAAGATCATTAATGCCTAGTCTGTACCATAAGTCACCATTTCTAGACAGAGACTCTATTTCCTTTGAAAGATAAAGGAATAGTAAGCAGTTTACACATCAAATGATGCCTTTGGTTCCTGTAATTTACATTTAAACAACATTAGGTTAAAAATAGCATGAAGATCATTTTAAAATGAGAAAAATGACCTGGTGGCTAGATTCTTTGGTGCAGATAATGAAATGTTTTGCCAGCTTACCTGATAAAACAGAGCCTTACGAATCACAGCATAACAAAGCCCAGCATCCAAGATGGTTAGAGTATAACGTGCCTTCCCTTGCAGTTATTCAGATTTTTGGCCACAGAGGTTTAAACATTAATTACAATTTTTTTCTTGCCTTTTCTGTGGACAAGAAAACAAAGAGACCTTTCCAGAATCCTCTCCGCTTATGCCTCCGCTTCCTGTTCTGAGATTCACTCTATGGTACCCAACATATATCAGAAAACAGCTTTGGCGGGGTGGGGGGGGTTGGGGGGTG
>NW_007726120.1:981635-1026464 GCF_000696425.1 Galeopterus variegatus
GGCGGGGGGGAAGGCTGACAGCTCTCAACGTGGTACCGCCATCTACTGGCAGACACACAAAACTGCACAAAAGAAAAACCATTTCCATTATCCTCTATTATAGGGAGAAAGGTAAACCTGTGTGAAAACATCACTAATCACGAAAGTGCTCCAGAATGTCAATAGCGAGGTGATGCGGTGTAAAATTTCTCAGGACACTCAAAAAATGTAACTTATCTTTTACAAATAAGTACGTACAAAGAGACCTTTTGCATTCTCAGTTATTTGCACCTCGCTAATATTTTTCTTCTAAATTTTATAAATTTGAAAAGTTGTTTCAACCATAAACTACTAAATTTAAAAAAAAATCTATAAATTTCTGTTCAAAAATTAGGTTTTTAGATTACTTTACACCTTACATGTAGAGTTTTGTTAAATCTCTTGTGGCCTGCTCTTGTCTTCTGAAAACTTTTCTTCTTTATGGGATGAATTATTTTCGAAGGGATTAACCCGGCTCCTTAGAGAACAGTGTCATACATATTCACTGATAGTCTTTTTATATTGCCTTCTGGGAAAACGTTTGCAAGGAATATCTCAATGTGGAAAAATATCCTATACTTCAGTGAAGCCTAGCTAATTTCGATTTTGGGATTATTTGGGTGTATGTGCATGACACCAGGAACAGCTGCAATTCATCTCACAGGAGATAATTCAAATTAATGGTGGTATGTAATATCTGTAAGTCTTTAAAATACTTAAGAAAACATTTTATAAGGGTATCGAAGCACACAACAAACAAAATAAAAATGGCTTTTATCAGTTGTTAAGAGACTTCTCACTTAATCAAAGTGCTATTTTTTCATTTGGCTTTTCATATTTACTTTAGAGCAAACTAGAATATTATTAGAGTTTATCATGAATTACTTGAACACATTAATATTGATGGAACAACTATATGGATGGACAACAACTATGTGAAGCATTATATTAGCTTTGAAGACAAAGATGGAGATGGTGCCTGCCATTAAGGAGCTTATATATAATGAAGAGAAACAAATACAACTGATACCATAGTTTCAAGTCATGAGCTTGAGAAATGTTATTTACTTAATTTTTAATTATAGTCCCCACTTTGCCTGATGGCAGAAAAATAAATATAGTCAGTTCCAAGTAAACTGAGTCGCTTGAGGCTTTTTCCCAGTGATTCCAGGTTTATGCTAAACCCATGCATTACCTTCCTTTTCCAACTCTCCTCACAGAGACAGCTCTGAGTTCAGGAATATTTACATATATGGAGAAAGCAGAGTATGGTCCCAGGCTTCCATTTTTCTGTGTGGGCATCTACTGAGATGTAGAATCTTGTTGATCCATGGGCATTATTTGCCCCTGTTCCCATCGGCCCCAGGAGTGCCATCCATCCAGCTCCTCATGGCAGGATCCCCTCTTCATGACCTTACTTACCTCAGCTTTGTGAGCTCTTCCTCTCAGGTGACTTTTGTTCCTGTCTGTGTGGAAGGAGGGAAGAAAAACAAGTAGCACTTTCCAGGGTCACTCTGGGCTGTGACTGGCTGACTTAAGCCCCCTCCCTGCCCCGGGAACTCTATGCAGCCATCTCTGTTCTACTGTTTCCAATTCATGGGATAAGAAGCACCCTGTGGGCTTTAGGGAAGTGAGGCACAATTTCTGCTACACTGGAATATTCCAACTTCTCATCTTTCCACCTTTTTAACTTATCCTGGACAGGCAAACTTGGTTTGAGCTGCCATTACAAAGTACCATACTAAGTGGCTTTGACCAACAGAAATTTATTTCTCATGGTACTGGGGGCTAGAAGAACAAAGTCAAGTTGTCAGCAGGACCATGCTCCCTCTGAAATCTGAAGGGGAAGGATCCTTCCCTGCCTCTTCCAGCTTCTGGTAGCCTCAGACATTCTCTGGCTTGTGGCAGCATAATTCTAGTCTCTGCCTCCATCTTTACATGGTGTTCTTCTTGCATGTCTCGCATCACCCTCCTGTGCATGTCTGTCTTTGTGTCCAAATCTCTCCTTTTTATAAGGACACCAGTCATTTTGGATTAGGGTGCATCCATCTTAATGACCTCATTTTAACTTGATT
The DNA here is from genome assembly GCF_000696425.1 of Galeopterus variegatus. Classification (NCBI taxonomy): domain Eukaryota; kingdom Metazoa; phylum Chordata; class Mammalia; order Dermoptera; family Cynocephalidae; genus Galeopterus; species Galeopterus variegatus. Next base: position 983,729 of record NW_007726120.1, read on the forward strand.
AACTCTGTAAAGACCCTATTTCCAAATAAGAACATATTCTGAGTTATTGGGGGTTAGAACTTCAACACATATTTTTCAGGGGAGGCAGGAGCACAATTCAACCCCTAACGTCTAAATTGAAACCTTTTAAATTTAAAGCACAAGAATCCGATTCTTTTTCTATTTCCAAAGACAATTTCACTGAGGCAATAATAGCCTTGGTATTTGGCCAGAATTTGGAGGAGGGATGGGCTTGGGGAAGAGCCTCAGGTAACAGTGAAGAAATTTGATAATGGTAACAGCAATAGCAGAACTAACATTTATTGGTACTATGTGCCAGACGCTGTTCTAAGTGTTTTACATATATTCATTTAACCTTTGCCCTTATGAGGTGTTAGTATATTTATTTTATAGATGAAGAGCATTAAAATATGGAAGTAAGTAAAAACAGTACTATATCAGTTAGTACTTCCACATATCATCCCAACACACAAGCAATTGTGGTAGAGTAATATAACTCCTATGATATGAATCTTTACCAGGTGCTAGAGGAGAATAAAAGAAATAAACTTCGACTCATTTAGACCACTGCTCATAATACATTTTGTGAAAATTCATGACATTTTATTGTTTTATTATATAAGATTTCTGTTGTGATAGATTTCTATTTTCTAGAGACTTTTAACTTTTTCTTCTCTAGTCACAGACAATTGTCCCTGCTCACTACCACTTAATTAAATATTCATTAACTCTGCCAGTTCCCAGTGCTTTGCACTAATTTCACTATTTAGTAGAATATTCATTCTAATGGCTACTTTTTGATATCCAGATACCCAAAATAGTTTTCTGGTAGTGTCTTTTTGAGGGCTAATTTTTTTTAGGTGATACTAGGCCACATTTTAATGAGAACTGGTTTGAATAAAACAAGAAAAGCAAATGATAATTATTGCGGCAAGATAACTCATAGCAAACAATAAAAATAAATCAGTGCCAACAAAGAGACTTTTATTCTTTGTTGCTAAAGAAACTCATTTGATGTGGGCAGTATTTAACATTCTAAACAGAAAAATAGAAAAAGGAAGAGTGACCAGAATGGTGATATCATTTGCTATGATTCTATCTTCATTGTGGCTTTTGCACTTTTCTTCTGCAGATGGAATGACAGGAGATTTTCAGGTCTTCAGTAAGTGCATCCTGAGATTTAGATGAAATAGCCATTGATTACAAACATAAGGCTTTTAGATCCTTAGTGGTATCGATGGTAGTTTGTAAACATATCCTGTAAAAATCACAGAAATTCAGAACAGAGTGGTGCTAATAGTCTCCAGTTAAAACTTTTGTGTCAATCTCTTCATACCTTCAACTTTTAGTTCCTCAAGGTTTTCAGAAACTTTGTTGATTTTATAAATTCATAGCCAAATAAAACTTATTCATAACATCTATTGACTCTCATGAAAAAATTTCCAGACTTAGACCCCATTTTCCTATTTCCTAGACTATTATTTTCTGAACAGTGTTTGGAGAAACACTGCTATCCTGCTGAGCTAATGAGGTACCACTATACACCCGCCAGAATGGCTAAAATTTAAAAGGTTGGTAATACTAAATGTGAGAATCTGAAAGCTACAGAAACTCTCATAAACTGCTGGTAGAATGTAAATTAGTACAACCACTTTGAAAAACAGTTTGGCATTATCAGCTAAAGCTGAACACAAGTGTGCCCTCTGAGCTGTGAGTGTTACTCTTAGGCATACATCTGAGAGAAATGTGTGTGTGTGCACAGGAATGTCCATAGCAGTATTATTGGAAACAGCTCAAATGAGAAAGAACCCAAATATCCATCAACAGGAGGATGACTGAGGGAATGATGGTATGTTCTTGACCTATAATATCATGAAAATGAAGGAGCTGCTGCTACCCACATAATGGGTTTCACAAACACAAGGCTGAGTTGGAAGGAGGCAGACACACAGAAACAAAGCATGATTCTAATTATTAAATTTAGAAACAGGTAAAAGGAACTCTACTATTAGAAGTAAGAAGAATGGTTTCTCTTGAGATGACAGTCTTTGGCAAGGATTGGTTGAAATTGGGGCTGTTCCGGGAGCTGGTGCAATCCTGTTTCTTGACCTGGGTATTAATTACACAGAAATTTATTTCATGATGATTCATCAAGCCAAATTGATGTTGAGTGTGCTTTTTTGTATGTGAACATGTTTTAAGTTTAAAAAAGAAACATCAATGGTTTGACAGTTGTCGCTTCTGGAGAGTGAAAGAGAACGAAGGATGAAATGTATAAAATATTCAAGAGTTCTCTGCATATTTCTGTTTGAACCTTGTACACACACATTAGAGCATTACTAATGTAATTAAAAAATACATTTAAAATATTAAAAATACATTAAAGCTGCACCTTCATACCATTTATACTTATCTCTCAGTTGTTAAATTTTAAAGTTAAGTCTGTTCTGGATTCCCTCTTCTCATAGAAGGCTTCATTTGAGCATGGAATGCTTCTGTCTTCATGCCTCTGTCTTCAGTCACCTTGATAACAAAGTTACCTACCACTGTGCTTGCATTTATGTTAAATAAACATAAATTAATTTACATTATGCTGTCTGTACCTTTACACCTCTATCATCCATTTTAAATTGAAATCTCCTGATGGTAAACACTGAGTCTCTCAATTTTTCCCAGTGCCTAATGTATAAGGTGCTATAAATTTAAAAAAGGAATAAATGGCCTTCTTCTGATAAAAGATAATAAAATACTTTCATATCTATTCATCTCTTTCCTTTACAACATCTCTAAAGGTTGAGAAGTGTAGATATCTTTTTACATTTTTTAAGTGGGAAAAATCGGTACAGAAAAGCAAAAATTAGATGGTAAAAATTGGTTTAAAAAAGTAGGATAATTGTCAGTTTAAAATTTACTCACTAGATAATATGATTTTATATCAAGGACTCAAATATCCCAGAAATAATAACTGTCAAAATATTATTTATTAGGTGTGTTTGAATTCAGTAATATTAAAATATATTCTAGCCTTTATTATTAAAAAATACAGTAAACATACTCAATTTCCAAATGGCTTCCAATATAGATTACCTTCTGTGCTGTAGCTATGCAGCTATGTATTGCAATTTTGTGACAGTATCTTGGGCCACCATGCGTTTTTAGTTGTTGTTCCCTTGGTTTGAAATTACTTTCCCTTATTGCTATTCGCATTTTCATTTTCTTCCAGCACCCAGACAACTGCTATTTATTCTTTAAGACTTGGTGAGGGTAATGAACTTGATATCCTGTCATGCACTTCCCATAAATGACTTAAATAACATCTTCTGCATTCCCCAAACGTTATATGGTAGAATTTGTCAGACTACATTGTAAATGTTGGCTTATTTGTTTCCAACTATCCTCTTCAACACGCCTCTACACAAGACTATGGGTTCCTTGAGAGCAAATAATATATACTTTCATTTCCTTTTCTTCATTACTTAACACAATGTCTAACATGTAGTAAGGACTCAATATATATCTGTAATGAGTAGAATAGTATTGTGTCAACATGTATGATTTACTGTGTTATTTATCTCTCCCATTTAAAAAGCCAGTAACAAGGAAGACTTGTCATCTAATAGCAGAGTTAGAACAACATTCTACTATATTTTTAAAAGGTAGGCAATTTACTCCATCTCATCAATAGTGTAATGACCCGTGGTAATCTGCACGTTAGTGTAAAGTATCAACTTAACTGTGCTACCTTTCATAGAGCTGTACAAATTGTTAGAGGTGAAAATGATCCATCCATTCAAATGACTAAATATTCTTAGGTGCTTGTAAATACCCATTATTTATCATGGGGTTTCATTAGGAAAAGACAGGTGTAAAGCAGATAAGGGCGGGTACTGGGAGATGAACTTCTCTGCTTCTCTCAGGAATGGTCACTGGATAATCTGTTTACCCATATGCACACATACTCTCCACTCTAGGGCTTTGTGACTAAGCAACAGGCCTTTTTTTTTTCCTACACAAACTTTGCTAGTGTGACACTGTCAGACTGTCAGATCATCTAAGCTAAAGAAAAAAATACAGTGTTGTTTTTTCGTGAGTTCTCCGCATCTATTGCTAATTATAAGCAAGCACATAAGGCAATTCATTTATATAAGGTCTCTCACCCGTCTCCTAAATTTTGATGCATGCAAGTTAACTGACTGTATCCAAATGTATACATGATTAGATCATATGAGAAAAATAAAAATTTAATGGAATATACTCTTTTATTTTCTGGAAAATATTCACTTGCATTATATTTTCAGTGTGCATTATAATTTTTACTGTTTGTTTAGCACTTTTTTAACACTAAAACAGTAAAATAGGAAAACCATGCTTAAACCACATTTCTTCTAAATCTAGAGGGAGTAACATTTTGAAAAGCTTTATTTTATGAAAGATGCATTTTTACTTAGTTTATCAATTTTGAAGGATAAATTTAACCAAAAAATCCCTCATAGTTTGTAAGTTCACTTTATTAGTGGAGAAAATAATTAAATTAATTCTATTTTCTAAGTTTACTACTCTAAGTTTACTAAGGTAAATTGGTTAGTGCAACTTTTCAATGTGCTGTGAGCAGAGAGAGGGTTTGCTGAGAAAAGTATAAAGATGGGGGGATGAAGGGAATTGGGAAAATAAAGAAAAGCTGGAAGGAACAAAAGATGCATTACTAAGGAACTCCATTTACTAGAAAGAGACCAAGAAGAAAGACACGGAGAAAGATGGAATGTTACTGTATTAGTCCATTTCTGTTGCTTATCACAAAATATCTGCAACTGGGTGATTTATTAAAAAACAAACTTTATTGCTTACAGTTTCAGAGTCTGGGAAGTCCAAAGTCCAGCGAATACCTCTGGTGAGGGTCTTCTTGGTGTTGGCTTTACAGCAATGTAGAAGTCTCACATGGCAGAGAATGGCAGAGCACAGAGAGATTCTCACATGCTCTCCTTTTAAAACCCTCAGAACTGTGCCCATGTCCACCATTATCAATCCATTCACTATGGCATGATCCAACAATTTAATCACCTATCGAGGCTCCACCTTACAATTACCATAATAGGATTTCTCACCCTCAATAGTTAAAGAGTTACAGTGTAGATTAAGCTTTAATTTATGGACTTTGGGGGACACAGTTCAATCAATCCACAGCAGTTACTGTTGTAAACCTGGGAAAAAAAGATGTTATGCATAGTTGATGGAAGTAGAGATGGATAAATGTATATGGGCTTGAAAGATATTATAGAATCTATGCTGTAGATATGAATTATAATTTAAATCAGTGTATGTAAAAAATAATAGATTGACAGTAATTTCAACTTCAGTAAATACTAGAGCACTTCCACCCATCATATCAAATTTCCACAGTCTTGTGTAAAACACAGGCATGAAGGTGAAGGTGAGGGGCTCAATCTTTGATCATGTGTCTGCATGCGTTATAAGGATTCATTTATTCAACAAATATTATTGCACAACTACTGTTGCCAGCAACTGTTCTTGGTGTTTGGAATATACCAGTAAACAAAACAAAGATCCCTGAAGCATATGTTTTGGGGTGCAGAAAATTTAGACAATAAATGATAATAATAAATTAGGAAATGATATAATATGTTAGATGGTGATTAGTGCTAAGTAAAGAAGTAAAAATTAGAACATGGTTAAAGAGATTAGAATGTTTGATGGGGTGATGGATTGCAATTTTAAATTGGCTGATCATATGAAAGGCTTTATTAATATGATAACATTTAAGCAATGACTCTCATCTTTGGAAAATTTTGTCTAAATCTTTAAGTATCTTCTATGAGTCTGGGAATTTTGGTGCCTGGATCACCTCCTTTGGATGTCAAATTGAGCCCTTCCTCCTGGTCTTGGTCCCTCTGCAGGCTGCTACCAGAGAAGAGGGTCCAATTCCAGTTTCTCAAATATCCAATGTTCTCAATCTATGTTTTAGTTCACGAGGTCTCTGCAGAAATCTCTCTCTGTCTCTTTGTTTCTCTTTATTCCTTCAAACCCTACTCTCCTTTTTGTTCGTCACAGTATCCTTTTCTAAAGTACTATTCTCTACCTAGTTTTCCAGCCACAGTGGCTGGGACAAGTTTTGGGGTATATTTGCTGCAAACTCTGTACGTTTTCTCAGAATCCTTTTCCCATCTTCCTTCTCTTGGTTGATGTCCCACCTGGACTAGGCTTCTCTCCTTTAGACTTGAAACAAACACCAAAATTCAAGATAGGGATCTGCTTTCCAGAATGGTGGCTAAATGATGCCACCCAGAAACGTAGGGAGTTAACTCTCCATGGCATCAAATTTGACCACATGTAGTAAGCCTAATTTAGAGTCTACAACTTAGGTGTGCAGGAAATACCACATTTCCTTATATTCTACAAACATGTTTTATTTAGAGTTTGATGCCCATCCCAGTGAAGTGACAGGAAGTCTAAACTATTACGAGGGGTTTTCAAAAGGTTCATGGGAAGATTTATATTATCTTCATCTAATTCTATTTTTCCACAAACTTTTTGAAGTACCCTGGTATTTTCAGGACTTATGGCCCCCTCTCCTCCACCACCAGAGCTGGAGTTTCTGAAGTCTTACTAATGGCATCAGTCTTCTATCCAAACAATACACTTCTCATTTTTCACTGATTTGCCTACTTTGTCCTTTTACCTCTCTGATACTTCAGTGTATGATACACTACAATTTCCTATGAAGTTAGAAACTGGTGGCTAGGATCCCATCTACTTATGTACATCAGGAAGTCATCCCTTTGTGAGATAATATTATCTCTCCATAGATCTTCCAGGGAACATGGAACATAGACCTTCCAGCTACTCAGGGACCCACAAGCCTATTCCCTTTCCCATTTTGGGGAATAATTTTCTGAATTGGAGTATCCCCACCTGCCTCCTACCACTTCTCCAGGGCACACAGCTTCTTCCCTCCAAACCCATCTTTTCAAAATAGACTTTGAGAGTTCATTAAACTCATAATTAAAATCTACAGCAATGAAAAAATTGCATTCCTTTCATTGTGAGCATGGGTAGCTTTACCTTCAAACCCTCACAAGAGATTGGGGAAATTATTTGTCTTCCATTCTGCTAATACCAAAGATTAGAAAAAAAAATAGTTGTTTTCAAATTAAGTAGATTTTCATATTAAAAGAGTGAAAATTCAAATTCTATCTCAATGTTGAGGTAAAAATAAACAAAATGATTTTGAGAGTGGATGGAGAATGAGAGTGAAGGAGGAATAAAGACGAGCTTCAGGCTTTTGACTTGGGGAAAATAATGGCTCTTGATGCCTGTCATGATGATGAATAAATCATTAGGTGGACCAGGTTTGTGTGAAGATGAGGCATTTAGTTTAGGACTTTATGTGTTTGAAGGGCTTGTGGGTATCCAAATAGAAAAGTCCGGTGACATTTAGACTAATTCGTAGTTGCAAAAGGAGATCCTAAAAGAAGAACTTGCACCAGAGAAGATGAAATCACGTATTCGTTCCTGGCCTCCCCCCATCTCTCTGGATTCTGTTCCCTTCAATTCCTGCTCAAAACCTGCCCTACTATTGTACCTTCTTCCAACCTTATTTCTTCACCCACTAATTCAATTATGGCACAAATGCCTCTGGCTATAAACAAGTCCCAATACAAAATAGAAAACAAGAAAAAGAAGGAAGGAGGGAGGGAGAGAGGAAGGGGGTGAGGCAGGAAAGGAAGGCCAGGAGAGAGGAAAGAAAGCTTTTCCCAGCCTTGACGGTCGCTCCAGCAGCACTCTGTTTAGTCTTGTGTCTTCAGGGATGACTTTTAATATATGACTCCAAAATCTTTTTGCAGCTTCCAAAGTCACATTTTATCTTCTGATTATCACTAATGGGTCTTCAAATAGTAAGCATCTATCTGGCTATCATGTCTAAAACTGAACTGATCGTTACGCTTGACAGTCGATGAAAACACATCCCAATCCTGTCTATTCCTAATAAAGATTAAATTTATTCCAATTGCTCAGACACAGTTTAATTCACTTCTTCCACCCACTGCATTGGTTTACTCACTGGACCACAATCAGCCATTGCTCATTTCTGCCTCTGTGCCTGTACTTATACTTTTGCCTTTGCCCAGCTTGGCTCTATCTTTGTTCAAGGAGCAGATCAAGTTTGACATCCTTCATTAACCCTCAAGGACCAATCATTTCTGATCAATAACATCTCTGAGGGCCAACAGAACTTTTTCACCATGAACTTAACATGAAACACCTTTGTTGATTTGTTATCTACCCTTTTATGTTTTGAGTCTTACCTTAACAAGTGTCTTGGAATTTTCCCATCAAGCAGGACCCTGTTGTTTGCCTGTTTTAAGTTGACAGGGCTTAGGGCCGGCCCAGTGGTGCACCCGGGAGAGTGCGGCACTGGGGGTGCAGCGACGCTCCCGCCGCGGGTTCGGATCCTATATAGGAATGACCGGTGAGCTCGCTGGCTGAGCGCGGTGTGGGCGACACCAAGCCAAGGGTTGAGATTCCCTTACCGGTCATGAAAAAGACAAAAAAAAAAAAAAAAGTTGACAGGGCTTAACAGAAATTTTATACTCACTAGAGGCTTGATGCTGTGAAATAGACGAACTCACCATTTTCCCACCAAGCCAATTTTTCCAAATTCCTCACTCTAAGAATAAGACCTTGGTAAGCACTAACATGTCTATCCTAAATTCACTAGCTGTGTGATTTTGGCCCCGTTATTTGACCTTGGGAAACCTTAATTTCTACATCTTTAAAATGAAGACAACACCAATTACCTCATCAAATTGTCAGGATTAAAAGAAAGTAATCCACATGGAACACTTAACACAGTGTCAGTCACTGTGCCAAATAAATATTAGTCATTACATTTTTATATATTTTTATTTTAACTGTATCAGTGTAATTATATAGCAGTGGAAAGGCTGGGAGTCATCTTTATCTCTTCCTCCTTTCTCACACGGCATAACTGATCAATTGGCAATCACACTAATTCACTAATCAGCAGCACAGTACTCCTACCACCACGATGAAGTCCTCATGACTTCTCACTAGAGATACTACAATCATTTTTTGACTGATCACCAAGATGATCCCTGCTGTTCCCAAACATGCTTCCAAGAGTATCATTTTCAATATGCCATTTTCCTAAACAAACCTTTAAGAAACTCCAATCTCCTGCTTTAGTCAATAAAGTCTAAAACTCCTGAACCTAGAATTCATGACTTCCACAAAGTTTTCACTACCTAATTCTAACAAACCAACAGCAAAAGGACATTTTTGAGGCAAGGGGAATTTTGAATATGGACTGGTTGTTAAATAAAAGCAAGAAATTATTTTTATTTTTCTATGAGTAATAATGGCATTGGGTATATGGAAACATGAATGCATACTTTAAAAATGCATCCTGGAGACAGAGAATCATGATGGCAGAATAGACAGTCCCCAGCATCACTCTCTCCCACAATTGACCAATTTACAACTATTAAAAAGCAAAGACTGCCAAGCTGGGGCTTCTAGAGCTCAGGAGAAGAGGAGGAGAGACCTACGAAGTTCATGAAGATGAGAGAAGCCATGATGAGAGAGGGAAGGGACTGCTCCTACCATTTCAAGCCCAGGCCATTTCCAGGCTGGCCCTGGTGAGCACATGGAGCAAGAGCTGGCAACAGCCATAACTGTGTCCTTTGTGTGAAGTTGCTTGGAGATGGCAAGGGAGAGGAGGGCCTTGGTGGCCCCCAGGCTAGCAAGACCATTGACAGGGTTCCTGTGGACGCACATAGGAACAAGAGGCCACAGACAACTGAAAAAAGGAGCCACTCAGAGGCCAGTGTTATCACAAGGGACCGGCATATGGCCCACCCCATGGGAAGTGTTTGGAGTGTGGGGGATTGGGGAGATGGGCCCACCAGGGGAATACTGGGACACAGCATGGACAGTTGATCTGTCCCCCAGTCAGCACGGGACCACTCAGTGGAGACTGGCCAAGAATATAGAATTGCAGGGGGTGCAGTTTGTCAAAAAGACTCAGGCAGACTGGAGTATCCTCACAACCCAGGTGTACCAGATCTCATGAGACCTGGAAGTACATACAAGATCAACAATTAAAACCTAAACTGCACAGAAAGCCTTCCCCAGAGAATCAGCAGCAAAGCAGCAATTTAGCTCAACTACAGTACTCAAGTGCTGGTCCCCACAGGAAGTTCCCCCATTTTAGAAGTAAGCAAAGGACAAAGAGTTTAAGTAGTGAGAATGGCATATAATCCAACATAGAATTGAAAAAAACACAAAAAACCCACAGATCAGAGATAAAGTTCTGATATTAACCAGTAAAGGTCTAACACCAGCAAAGAACACCTATAAAACCTAGAAAGACCAGAAGCCCCCAGGCTCTTGAGCTGGGATGGGGGGTGGGGCAAGGGACTCAGACACTCCACCCCATGTCCTCATCCAGCCCAGCCACAACCAGGCTGCTGCTGGAAATCCCCCCAGCTCCTAAGCAGGGGTGGAGAGGCTGAGGGCCTCAGCCACACCCTCACTACATCAGCATCCAGCCCAGCAACAACAAGCCTCTGCAGAAGTCCCCCAGGCTCCTGAGCCTCAGTGGGGGTTGGCCTGGGGGCCTCAGCTGTGCCCCCACAACCTTCATAACCAGGCCAGTGAAGGAGCCAGCTGTGAGCCAGGCACCACAGCCGCCTCCCCAACCACCGTTCCACTCTCCCCTCCCCCTCCCCCCAGTGCTCTGCAACAACTTCTTAGAATGTAAAATAATAATAAATAAATAAATTTTTTTTAAAAATGCATCCTAAATAACACAGGAATACAATTTCATAAAAATCTGGATTTGTTATAAAATAATTCAGATAAAAAAAAGGAAGGATGAATCAAGTTAGGTAAAATTTTGATAATGGTTGCATATGGTGATAAATTCATATGCTATTCTCTCTGCTTCTGAGTATGTTTTAATTCTTTCATAATGCAACAAGTAACAAAAGATAATAAATAATCCATTGAATATGACGCCTGTTTTCCATATTCCTAAGAGCTGTTTCCCCTACTCTAAACTCACATTCTCTTATTGCTCTCTTAGCATTTATTATGTGTAGCCATGTATTATAATTGTTAAATGTCTTAGATCACCTAGTGGATTGTAAATTTTAAGGAAGCTTAAATATCTTATTTATCCTTGTGATCTCTAAATTTTCTATTGTGGTCTCTTGTACAAAGTAGTTTATGTGATAAGTAATTATGGAAATGAATGGGGCAAACCATAAAATAAATTACAATCAAATATCCCTGAGAGAAATGATTATTTCTTTGGTAACAAAAGAATTTATGCATTTTGTAATGTCACAGCATTTCTAAGCTGAGGCCTAATTAAGCAACTGAAAAAAAGTGTAGGGGGGAGTAAAATTAAGAGTTCCTGTCAGCAGGAGCGCTCATACCAGAAAATTTTAATTGCTAGGTGTGGAGACAAATAATAATAATAAAGAAAGAGGATACAGAGTTTATGGATAAGGACTCTCAAAATCTACCCAACTGAAAGGGTAGCAATGGCACAATTGTTCAGGTACAATTGTAGAAATCTTCTAGGAATATATTAATTGTGTTATGGTGTTTAAAGCCTGGAGAGCAGAATGTCTTAGAGATAACATCAAACATACAAAGTTTGGTTCTGTGGAGAAAAACTGTGCCATGGATCTACTCGATTGTATGGATAGAGTCACACAATTTTTATCTCTGTCCTGATAACTAATACTAAATATCCTCTAAAATCTTTTGGAGAACAACTGCATATTTATTTATTTTTTTGAAATAGGTTATCTCAACACTAGTTTTCTTTGTTTGCTTGTTTTGTTTTAATATCCATCTGGAAGACAAATCTTTACTTCCCTCCAAATGTTCCTCCAGCTAGAGACATAATTCACTCCCAATTGGCAATGTGTAGTCTTCTGGAAAGATCTTTCATTCTGCCACCCAGCAAGAAAGGTGGCCCTGGCTTTGGTCCCCATTGCTCTGTGTCACTGCACACCTGGACACAATTGTTCAGCCTCAAGTGGAGCAGGTGGGTGAGGGTGGGCTGGGGTGCAGGAAGTAAATGGAGTTAACACAGGGGTTGGCTTCTGCACCAGGCAGCCTGGCTGAGTGGGTGGGTGGGCACGGGCTATGGGTAGCTCTGGAGGGAGCCAAATAGATAGGCAGGTAATGCAAACACAGATATCAGATTCGAAAACAATTCCTGGCATTAAGTAGGGCCCGGCATGCCACTTACACAGTAGTTAAATGCTGGTTAACACCAAAGCAGGTGCGCTGCACTGGCTGGACAATTGTAAGCACTTGGATAAATATTAGTTGTTGATTTATTCTCACTGGTTTAAGAGTGTCAGTTTCCCAGCCTTCAGGTAGAGTCTACTAATTTACTACATCTAGCCCCTTATTTATTTATTCAGTTTTAAGAACACAGCAGAGGAAGTAGCAGCCATTGTTAAAGGAAGATTGCAGGTCACTTGATCTGGATGGATCTGTAAACACAAATAAAGTCTATAGCCTGATTTACTCTCATTCTTAGGGTGAAAGCTTCAAGGTAAAAATTGTGTCATTCATCTGTGCTATTTGATTATTATGAGAGATCAAAGAGACATGCCTAATGTGTTTTTTGTAAAAAAAAACATATAAAAATCACTGTAAAAAGGTATATTGAGACAGAGAACTTCAAGGAACAATTTGTGACAGTAATTTTGATGTTTTACAAATAAAGCTCGAGTTATTCATTTACTCAACAAATATTTATTAAAAGTGTAAGGTGTTTCACTGTCAGGCTAAGGCTAAGGCTAATGTCTGCAATTCTGTCGACATCGCCCATTGCAGACCTACTTATCCTGTTCGTGACACCAATTGTCTAGCTACACGACCACGCCAGTTGTCGGGCTCTTTTACCTGCTGGTAATCCTGCACCGACTGGGCTGATTGTTGAGCTAAGGCTGGTTCTGGAGCTCCCAGACCCCTCAAGCCTGTTCACAAACTGGGTCACAAACACTTCACATGCCAGGCTGGGTCACCAGACCCCTTCATGCAGGTCTATGAGCTGGGCAACCGGCAAACAGGTCCTTGGAGCCATAGGATGGAAAGCATGGCTGCACGGGGCGGATGGCCGAGGCTGAAGCTCCCCACCTGCTTCATTAAAACTTTTCTCTCTCTTTCTCTCTTCATCTCTCTCTGAAGAATGCAAGAATAGCAACAAAACTTAAAAAAAAAATACATGGGTGTGCATGCGCACTAACCACACACACACACACACACACACACACACACACAATTTGCTTACGAAGGATGCTGAACCACACCCAACTGGACCCAAGGTGAGGGCCCTGACCAAACTATTCTATTTTCCCAACATCCACTCATTCTGCTGGTTGGTGGGACACAAGTAAGAGTGAAATATAGGCACTGATCTCAAGGAGCTCACAGTTTAGCGAAGGAGACTGACAACCGAGGCAACACAGCAGTTTCTACAGGGATGCGTGTCTGAAGAAGGAGGTGTGCACAGGTGCTGCAGGACAGCTGACTGGGACTGCTCTTCAGAGCAAAATCATTCCTTCTTTTCATGTAGAATTGAGAGAGAGAAAGAATGGGATAGCAGACTTTAAAAAATTTAAATGTCCTGAAGTCAACAAGCTTACTCAGAATGATTTTTGTGAAGTGTATTAAATGGGTGCTTCTAAAAAACTATTTCAAAGGAAACCATATGGCTTTATTGACACCACATGAATTTTAGAGCTCTGGATTGTAAGTGACAGAACCCCAATTCAAAAGGACTCAAGACACATGGGCAATAAAAATCTCGTGGAACTAAAAATTATAGGAGTTGTAGGGATTTGGGGTACATTTAGGTCTAAGTCCTCAAATGATGGCATCTGAAATCCATTTATCTCCATTATTGGCTCTGTTTTCTTCAGTGTTTCCTTCCTTTTTAGACAAGCTGTCTGCACAAGGTACACTCCTGCAAGTCCTGGCTTACATCCAACAAGATTCAAGAATAGTGAGAATGAATACACTTTGCTGCCAAATACTCCAGCAAAGATGCCAGGAAAAACTCTGATGGCCTCTGCTTGGGGGCCAACCAGATGCCAAACTAATCACCAGGACCAGGACAACGTGAAGCTCAATGGCCAAACCTGGGTCACATGTTCATCTTTAGAGAAGGGAATAGAGTCATGTCACCGAACTCAAGTGGACAGAGAGCAAGTGAAAGATAGTTACCTGCTAAACTGGGGGGAGCTTTTACTAAAAGTGAGAATGGTTGCTGGGCAGTCCAACTACCAAAATCCCATGGGTTTCTTTTTTAATTACAGTCTTTATTTTGAAATAACTGTAGACCCACACAGGCTTTTTAACTGTTGAACATTTTCCTCAGATTTTTACAAATTAATGTCAATTTGCTCAATCTTTCTAAGCTACTCTGTCAAGTCCTGTTGCTTTAATAAGTTATTAAAGGAAATTTTCAATATGCATTTGAAATCAACATCTCTGTTTCAGGACAGGGAAAGAGCTTCTATTAGAGCCTCCAGAGAAATAGAAACAATGGGAGAGAGAGAAAAAGACAGAAACAGATAGATAGATAGATAGATAGATAGATAGATAGATAGATAGATTTATTATAAGGAGCTGGTTCACACAATTATGGAGGCTGAGGAGTTCCAAGTCAGCAAGCTGGAGACTTGAGAGAGCCACTGGGATAGTTTCAGTCTGAGTCTGCAGGCCTGAGAAGCATGACAGCCAACAGTGGAAGTTCCAGTTGAGTCTGATCCAAGGGCAGGAGAAGATCAAAGTCCCAGCTGAAAGACAAGTCAGGCAGAGAGAAAGCATTCTTTCTTACTCAGCCTTCTATTCCATTCAGGCCTTCAGTGGATTAGATGAGGCCCACCTACACCGGGGAGGTCAATCTGCTTTACTCAGTCTACCAATTCAAATGTTAATCTCATCCAGAAACATCCTCATAGGCATACCGAGAAATAATGTTTAAGCAAATATCTGGGCATCCTGTGGTCCAATCAAGTGGACACATAAAATTAACCATCACAGAGCCCTAGGTTCCAGTCCTAGCTTTACTACTGAAATGATGTGTGATACTAGACAAATTACTTGTGTTCTCATCTTTAAATGTAGTGATTTTTTCTGGTCCTACCTATCTCGCAGTATTGTTGGCAAGATTAATAAAATGACAACAAGGGTTTTAAACTAGAAACTACTACTGAAATACTGTTTTATGGCATTTCTTCACAAATTGTATTTTTGAAACCTATATTTTTACTGAAGTTTGTATAAAGATTTCTTTCCAGTGTATTATTTCTACCTCTTCTGTACACATTAAAAACTTGGGTTTAAAATCTAATGTGATAATTCGGCCATCTCTACTTTCAAGAAAATTAAGACTTGGATCTTTCTATACACTTCTCCTAGACTCTTTCAATACTCTTTATTGCTTATTTTTGAGTCACCTGTAAGTTGGCCACCATTCCATTGTTTGTAAGCCCTTGAAATAAGACCATTGTTCTGTTGATAGTTAGGTGGCTACTAAAATGTCTGAAGAAATTATATGCAACAACTTTCATTCAGGAGCCATAGAAATAAGTATCCCTATACAGATAGTGACAATGTAAATACTAGACCATCAATTTGTTTACAGAATACACACAGCCAAATAATGCATTGAATAGGCTGGATTCACACAGTGTGATTGCAAAGGCAACTCTATTTTTATCTCCACTATTTTTTAAAGAGGTATACAACAGAAGAATTTCTTCCCTTGCTCATGGTTTAAAACTCAGATATGCCCAATAATTTTTCTGATCACTCTTAAGTAATCTATTAAATTTATTATAGGGGACTGGTTCACACAATTATGGAGGCTGAGCAGTGATATATAGTCTCATTTTGTCACAAATTTATTCTCAACTCAGTAATTGTATGTATATAGACCCATTTAGAAAATGAAACTTTGAACTTGATTTAAACTTAAAAATTTTGTTGCCTCTGGAGGAAGTAGGAATGAAGTCCTCTTTTTTTCCTCTCCTTAAAATTCCACCTCTCCTCCCCTCCTTGGTTTCTAATCCTGGAGGATTAAAGATGGGAGGAGATGGAAAGTGGAAAAAGAAAGTTCTTACTTCAATTGTGTATTAGTCAGGGTTTTCCAGAGAGACAGAATCAACAGGACATGTATGTAAATATGAAAGGGGACTTATTAGGGGAATTGGCTCACACAATTGTGAAGGCTGAGGAGTCCCACGACAGGCCCTATGCAAACTGGATGCTGGTAGGATGGCTCAAAGTCTGGAGCCTCAGAACCAGCGAAGCTGATGGTGTAATTCAGTTGGAGGCCAAAGGCCTGAGAGCCAGGGTGCCTTTGGTATAAGTCCTGGAATCCAACATCTGAAGATTCTCAAGTTCAGATGTCCACAGACAGGAGAGAAGAGTCTGTCTCAGCTTCAGTGAAAATAGAGTGAGAGATTCGCATTTTCACAGTTTTTGTTCCCCCCTGGCCTCCAGTGGATTGGATGGTGCCTGCCCATATTGAGGGCGGATCACTCAGGCCCACATGCTAATCTCTTTTGGAAACACCTTCATAGAAACACCGAAAAATAATGCTTTACCAGGTTTCTATGTATTCCTTCATCTAGTCAAGTTGACACCTAAAATTAACCATCACAGATTGTAAAGTTATAAGATGGCTTTGTCATCTCAGGAACTGCCAAATGTGTGGAGGCAATTCTTTCTCTCATGAGTGATTCTTTAGAGGTAATATTTAAGAATATTTGACACTGTACCTTACTTGACAGGGTAATGCATTTTTTTCCTGACAAATGCTTTTTCCTCAGCCCCTGGTTTTCTGGTGATTCACTTCATGCAGATTATTTGCCCACATTTCATTGCTTTTTCCGATGGACAATTGAAAAGGTTTAAAACTAGTTCCAGACTGATTCTCTACTATGTAAATGCTCTGACATTTTTGTGCTTAACAACCTCTAGGTGTGGGCTCTGATATCAGTGCAGAACCCACCTCTCTTTTGTTTTGCAAAAGTGGCAAGTACAAAACAGCATTTTAGATTTCTCTGTGCCTTATGCCCTCCTAAATTCTGGGAAGTTGTATCAAGATCCATGACTGATTGCATTGAAGCCCTTATCACTACACTTGATGTGAGAATGGGACTTCCTCCATCCTTCCCTCTTGGTGGCAGGTGTTTGGGGACTAATCATAGAAGTCTCAAAGAAAATACTCTTCACAAATCCCCTCTAATCTCCACACACCAAATTCTGTCCCTGTGAGGAGGATGCAGGGTTGTCAGAGTCATGACACTTTATGCAAATATGGATTTCTGGAACCTTCTTTGAAATACAGCATTCCATTTATTAATTCTTGGTTCCTTTGTTGAAATTTTAAATTTAAACATCATGATTCATCTACCCTGTTTAATCCACACTCATTTCATTTTTCTGAGTCCTTAGTTGTGTGCTGTTGCAACTGTACAAAGCCCAACTGATTCACTTACTTTCTAACATCTCCATTACCTAGTGAATTTTCTACCAGCAAAATTGATCAGGCACTCAAACAATTTGTTCTTGCTGTGCACCTCTGTCTGATTACTGTCCTTGTAGGTTAATTCATCTATCATTGTTTATATCATCACCGACAAGAAGTGTGAAATTAATGATGATAACTGTCAGTAATGCACTCACTGACTTTTTTAAGATTGAGTGTCATGAACAATTTTTCTTCACTAATTAGAAATTTGTTCTACAAATCCCCAAACTTAAAGCTCTCTTTTAGTAGTTATTTTAATAACAGATGAAGATTAAGGAAGCACTTTTATTTCTTAAATTAGTTCATTAATTGTTTATACCTGAATAGTAAAGAACGTTAAGCAGCAAGTAAACAACGTGGTGAGCAAGAAATGCCACAATCATAAACCAGAGTTCTCACCTCCTAAAGTACCACCTCCAGCCCCCAGAGGCTGCTATTATAGCCACAAGGTCAATCGAATTCTTGATCACCCATAGTGATCTACAAAGAAAAGATCCGATTGAAAAGAAAACCTATTCTGATTATGATGGGTTGGTGACATGAGAAATTTTAATGATTCAGGGTGTAGACAATCTCAGCTATATATGTGTGTGTAAATATACATATACTTATATTTTGTATTAAAACTGAATAAATAATAAGTTAAATATAGAAATAGAAATATAGAGAGGAATACTCACATAACCTCCAGGAACTTCAGTGCTATAATTCTGTGTCAGTGCACAATAGCAAGCTAGTTGTTGAAGAAGAAAGCACTGGAAGACTCCATTATGAGGATCATAAATGTGGGGCAAATAAACGAGGTGACAAGGCAAGTTTGTCTGCCATGTCTCTTTCACAAGTTGAGGGCATTGCATTTGGGAAATACGTTATGTCTGCAGGACAATCTTCATGCCATTTTAAATATGGACATCAACTGCAGGAAGGATTTAAAGCATTTTCCTAAGGGCTTAATTCACAGGGTGTGTCTCAAGTATTAGCCAAAGCAAAGCCCAGTATGGGTAAGAGCAAATAAAATGAGATTGCCTTTTAATAAGCCAAATTTGTAATTGAACACAAGAATTTCAAGTGCTGGAACGAAAACTGCTTTCTGAGAGCTATCACGTATCTGATAATGTTTTCCCTGAGCACTCACAAATAGAAATTTTTTAATGTAGTGCTATTTCATTTATGAATTTTATACAGAGTTAGATCGATCACATTAATAATCAACATCATTTGGAAAGAAAAGATGTTTGTTAAGCCAGACTCAATTTATGATTTATTTATCCTTATGTAGAGACCTTAGCTGGCTATAAAAAAAGACTGCTTAGTGTCCTTTAGCATGCCAAGAAGCAGACATTTTAGAAACAGTGATGTAAAAATCAGTAAGAGTTATTTGGCTTCAAATAACAGTATCCACCTATAACTGGCTTAAGCAAAAAGAGAACTCACTGGCTCATGGAACTGGAAAGATCAGAGGATGATATGGCTTTAGGCCAGCCTGTGCCTAAGGAATCAAATGAAATCATCTGGACCCAATCACTCTTCCAGCTCTCCTTTTTTCCTTCCTCACTATTGGCTTTCTTCGCAGATATGCTTTCTTCTCTGGTGCCAAGGTGTCCTCCAGGAGTTCCATGTTTACATCCTTACAATTCTAGTTCAGTTGAAAAGAAAGTATGTCTGTCTTCAAACAGTTCCAAAGCTTTGATATTCCAATCCATTGGCTGTGATTAGGATTCATGTCCAATCTTAAACTAGGCTTGGTGACCAGAGGAATAGAGGGTCTTGACCAAGTCTAAACTACGCATCTGTGCCAGACACTAAAGCCAGTGCCAGTATCACCTGAGCTCCAGGTACTAGGAATTTGAGCAAGAAAATTCTCTAGAGAAAAACTGTCATGCAGACATAAGAAGATGAGGGGAGGTGTACAGGTTTGCAATTAGGGCAAGTGCCCACTATGGGTTTGTATTCCCACTAGTCCATCCAGAAGAGGATGGTGAAGTGAAGGAAGATGTCTTGTGGTGACATCTAAAGGCCACTAAAATTATGTTCCCTGTAAATGGTTCCTTGAAGAACCATGTCTTGTAGGGAATATGTTTTTGGCAGCTGAACCCCCAAATAAGTGGATGACCCTTCTTTCTGGCCCAAATTCAGATACATTTTTAGCAAAACTCTATCACAGATACTCTCCCTATTGCCAATGTCTTCCTATATTTTGCTATATCTCTAATTAAAAACAATAATTAAAAAAATTTTTTTAAAAACATACCTATATGTAGTCATTGTAATTTTCAGGTATTTTTCCATATATCATATCATCTGAAATATTCCCCAGTTACTTTCCATTTAATTAGCTAAACTAAATTTACTTCACATAAATTTCAAAGTGATACAGAGAGAGTCAAAGAGAGTGGCCTCTAAAATGTTTTATTCAGTTTGAGACTTACCCTGTCTGAGCAGTCATATCCCTTTTCTTTTTCAGGTACAATTTTATTAAACCTGATCCACTTCATCCTAAATTTTAAAGTTAGATTTTTAGATCCAAGGTTGGAGGCTTATATATAACTCTATTAACCATTCTGTTTTCTTTTCTTTCCACAAGAATTGACTCATTTTCCCCAGTATATTAAGATATTTTGAGGTCTAGTCATGAAATAAACTCCTGTCCCTATCCCTCTGTCCACCTAGTATGACATGGCTTGGGGTTAAAGTGAAGCGTCAGTGAGGGCTTCTTAGGCAAAGTTCCTTCCCATCCCCAAAGCAAGATTTGGGTGGCATGTACCCTAGAACCCTTGGAGCCAGGATTTGAAATCTAGTTCTAAGTTGAAACTGGTGAGTATGCATTGGGAAAAGACACAAGAAAAAAAGCCTCTAAATCCTGAACACCTGGGAGTAATGTGACAGAGAAAGGGGAAAAGATATTGTCTGTGTAAGAAGGAAAGATGATGAAGAATAGTCCAGAAGTTGTGCTTGGCCTGTGTATACTCTTAGTCTAATTGCCAGAGATAGCAAAAGCAGTCATAAATATCTTGTTTAATACTTGACTCATGCAGTTTTGGACTTTTGACTCCTCTCTCCATGTGATTCTACTCTCTGATGGCCTTGGTGACACTATTCATCTTAATGACTTTTCTCCTCTTTCTGTGGTCCTTTGTTTCCAGTTTCTAGTCATCCAAACCTGAAATTGAGAGCCCAGACTTATTTCTCAAATATATTCATCTCCTCCACACATTTAGTTTGATTTTTAACAACTTTACTGAGACATAGTTTGCATACCATACAATCCACTCACTTAAGATGTATAATGCAATGGTTTTTAGTATATTCACACAATTGCGCAACTATCACCACAATCAGATTTATAATATTTCTATTACCCCAACAAGAAGCCCCATTTCAATAGCAGTCTCTTTCCATTTCCTACCAACTTTTCACTCTGACATCCTAGTCCTAGGCAGCCACTAATCTATTTTCTGTCTCTAACAATTTACCTGTTCTGCACGTTTCATATAAATGGTATCATACATGATATGTGGTCTTTTGTGACTGGCTTCTTTCAGTTAGCATAATAATTTTAAGGTTCATCCATAATACAGCATGTATTACTATTTCATTTATTTTAATCATTAAATAATATTCTCTTGCATACATATGCCAGATTTTATTTCTCTGCTTGTCACTTGATGGTCATTTGGGCTGTTTCCACTTTTTGACCATTATGAATAATTCTGCTGTGAGCACTCATGTACAGGTTTTTGTGTGGATGTATGTTTTGGGTATATACCTAGGAGCAGAATTGTTGAGTCAAATGGTAACATTATGTGTAACTTTTTGAAAAACTGCCATGTTATTTTTCAAAATCGTTGTACAGTTTTACATTCCCAGTAGCAATGTTCCAATTTCTCTGTATTATAACCAATACTTGTTTTTGTTTTTTGTTTTTTTTTTATCATTTAAAGAAATTTTTGTAATCATAGCCATCTTAGTGGGTGTGAAGTGGTATCTCGTGGTTTTGATTTGCATTTCCCTAATGATTAATGATGTTGAGCTTCTTTTCCTGTGTTTAATGGCCATTTGTATATTTCCTTTGGAGAAATGTTTATTTAAATCCTTTGTCCATTTTTAAATTGGGTTATTTGTCTTTTTATTGTTGAGATGTAAAAGCTCTTTGTTATGTTACATACACAAATTCCTTATCAGATATATGACTTGCAAATATTTTCTTCCATTCTGTGGGTTGTCTTTTTTATTTTATTTATGGTGTCCTTTGAAGGATAAAAAAAAATTAATTTTGACAAAATTCAATTGATCTTTTTTTTTTTTTTTTTTTTTTTGTCTTCTGTGCTTTTGGTGTCCTATCTAAGAAATCATTACCTAACACAAGGTAATAAAGATTTACTTCTATTTTTTTTTCTAAAAGTTTTATAGTTTTAGCTCTTACATTTAGGTCTCTGATCCACTTTGAGTTAATTTTTCTGTATGATGTGAGGAAGGAGTCCACCTTCATTTTTTGTATGTGGATATCCTGTAGACCTGGCACCATTTGTTGAAAGATCATTGATTTTCTTGGCATCCTTCTCGTAATTTGTTTTTAAATACTGCACATTATATGTTATTAATATCACTCTTTCCTTGTCTTAGTCCATTCTGGCTGCTACTACAGAATACCACAGACTGGGTGGCTTATAAAGAACAGAAATCTATTTCCCACAGTTCTGGGGGCTGGAAGTCCAAGATCAAGGCATTGGCAGATCCAGTGTCTGATAAGGGCTCTCTTTCTGGCCCATAGATGGCCATCTTGCTGTAACCTTACATGGCAGAAGGGGTATATGAGCTCTCTGAGGTATCTTTCATAATTCCAATCAGGACCTAATCACCTATCAACAACTGTACCTCCCAATACCATCATCTTGGGTGTTAGAATTTCATAATATGAATTTGGTAGAGGGTTGAGAAGACACAAAAATTCAGTCTACAGCATACCTACCCACTCTTCTTTCCATTCCATGGCATGTGTCTTATTTTAGGACGTTATTAGTTCTCACTGGGATTGGGGAATATATCTATATAGTGTGTGTATGTATGTCATTGTATGTATGTATGTGTATGTGGGTGTTGGTGCTTTTGTATAATTCTATCCATATATATCCCCATGTTTTCTGTGTGTGGCCTAAAATTCCTTTTTCAGGAAAGGAATTACTTTATTCCATAGTGATTTAAAAGTTTAAAAGGAAAATAATCTGAAGAGCACTTCCTCACAAACTGTGAGACTGGAGTTCTTAGAAACCACATTTTTGCTTTATTCTTTAGGAAGCAAGTAAGTGATAGAAAAAAAACCTAACTGAAATAAACAAGGTGATCCTGAGAGATTAGGATGTTAAAATGAAATTCATGGAGAAAAGAATAGTGAGGGTATGGAAAATTTTGATTTCCTTATGTTGGGGTGGAGTGGTTTCAAGGATTGGATAATCTTTTAAATGAGACAAGTAAATGAACCTGTTAACATTTAAGAAGGGCCTATTTGGGACTATTTAGGATATAGTCTTTCTGGAAGTTACATAGAAATGAAGAAGAGTTTTTGAATCCCAATTATACCTAAAAAATGTGTTTCTTTCTCTAGCCAAAAAGATAATTAACATGAATAAACTTTCATCATAGTCTATTATATTATTTGTATAGATACCATAATAACACTTGTGGAATATCTACTTTGTTCTAAGCACTCTACATTTTTTTTTTTTTTTTTTTACTTGATCTTCACAACTTTGCAAGGTAGTTTCAGGTGAGTATCACGGAGGTATTAACTGATCCTAGGAAGGTAAAGTGCCCAAGATTTTTTTTTTTTTTTTTTTTTTTTTTTTTTTTACTTGATCTTCACAACTTTGCAAGGTAGTTTCAGGTGAGTATCACGGAGGTATTAACTGATCCTAGGAAGGTAAAGTGCCCAAGATCACAGAACTAGTAAATATTTGAACCAAGATTTCATCCCAAAATTGTCATGCCCAAAAGCCTACACTGTTTCCCAATCCAAGCACACATCAAAGTATTCTATTAAGTGTCAGAATCAGTGCAAAATGCATTGTTTAGAGAAGAAAAGCAATGTGAGCTGGAGTCATAAGGACAGCATCAGAAAGAAGAGACTCTTGAACTGTCCTTAGGAGGAGATAAAGAGAAAGGACAGAGGTGTTTACCATAAAGAATAGCATGGCATAAGGAAATAGTCTCTTAGACCATTCATTCTGAACTTCATAAGAGATTGCTGTTTTTGCCTCATCTCTTTGGGATAAATGTTCCTGCCTGATTTAATAGAAATGATATTTTCTCTGCAGATACCTTTAAGCCATACTCTGAGATGCAGAGATGTTTTATGTTGAAACCAGCTCTGCCAGCATGCTTGAATAAGCAGAATTATTCCTCTAAGCTATCTGAAATGGAGCTGAGTTACCAATAGGCAAATCATAACACACAAGAATGGAAAAGACAAACATTTATTCCATCCAACTAGTGCTTACATTAATCTGATTAATTAAAGCATGAATGAAAACTATTTACTTGTGCATGTTGTGAAAAAGCAGCATTAAATTAGCTCTTCACCCTAGGAAACACACTGTGATTGTTGGCTCTCATTCTGTTTTTAGCCTCATTTTTTCCTTGTGTTTCCTACTAGTTGAAGCAGAGCCAATGCACGGCCAGTGAAGAGGCTTTTGCTTGTTTCACTGCTGACCAGACTCAAACAAAAGCAGCGTTTTTATACTGAAATTAATCAAGAAATTTGTAATCAGATAAGCCCATATGACAACTACTCAAATAGAAGCAACAAATCTGGGCAAAATTGCTCATAAAATGGCCTTTTGCTCACGGTTTTATGCTGGCTTGGTTTACACCTTTGACCTTGCAATGTTTATCTGTAATGGCTATATTAAATATGTTACCGAGATTTAATATAATCCTCTGCCTTTGTAAATGGGACCCAAGGACTAGAAAGTGTGGACAGTTTTTTAATGAATAAATGAAAGTAATAGGGTGTGGGAAATGATGCAAAATTGAAGCCAACTTAAAATGAAAATTAACTAGTAAAATAATTGATTATGGCATTGAGTGCCATGAAGTTGAAAATTTGACTATAAGAAATTTCTTGGTAAAAAGCAATATGCAGGGTCATTAGTTTAAATATAACTTCCAATTTTAAATAAGCATCAGGTTTATTTAAAATTCAGACAGGATAGAAGGCAAGAGAGGGAAAGTGAAGCATTATCTGGTAATTTAATGTGTAAATTATTGTATTTTTCCAAATTTAGAAGATATTTAACCAAGTGATAAACTTATAGAATGTATGCTCTGGAGAGGTAGACCAAAAAAAAAAAGAAAACCAAACCAAACTAAACAGGTGTGTAGTGGAAAGTCTTGTAGGTATACTGGTAGGTATACTTTTGTTGTTTGTTCACCTGAGAGGCCTCTTGTGATCTCCAGCATTGGAAGTTTTGTTAGTTTTGTCATCTGTAATACTTGCGAGTTGCTATGAAATGTATCCTGCTCAGTGGTAATCTTGGTTTTGTTTTCCTTCTCAACTATTAGCAAGTCAGCTACTTGAAGCAAAGGCTCTACCTTGTTTATGTTTGTCTTCCTAGCTCCTCACACAGAGACTGCTAATAAATGGCTATTATATTGAATGGATCTACACAATGACCCGGAAACACTCAGACATTTGGGATTGCCTTTACTTTCTAAGACAGGACAGGTCTGAAATGTTTTACCCCTATCTTTTTGAGTTCACACGACTAACACCTAGAGATGCAAACTAAGTGGGGGAGAACCCAGAAGCTTTTTCTAGGAAGAATGCTCTTCTCTGATCCTTTGCTTCTGCCCACAGTGTTAATAAAACTTTGTTCAGCATCCACACTCAATTTCATTCCATCTGGGACTCTTCTGATTAGCAGTCTGCTCTTTGTCTTCCCAGAGACAGAGTAAATGAAGGAGAAGCTGCAATGACAGAATTAAATCAATAATGATATTACACCATGATGGCATCTTACGTCAATGCTGAAGGAACAAGCAAACTCAAATATTCTCTCAGGATTTTTATCAAGCACTGCCTGGTGATAATTTCAAAATGATTTTGTAGTAGTTTATTGTTTCAAAAGTACTGTCACAACCATTTTTTCATTTGATTGATCCTTATAGCAACCTTGGTTTAGGTGAGGGAGGGAGCAATCATACTGCATCTGCACTAAGGGAGAGGGCAGAGGGGAATCTGCTGTAGATGGTTGGCCGAGCCTTCGCAGTGCC
The DNA here is from genome assembly GCF_000696425.1 of Galeopterus variegatus. Taxonomy (NCBI): domain Eukaryota; kingdom Metazoa; phylum Chordata; class Mammalia; order Dermoptera; family Cynocephalidae; genus Galeopterus; species Galeopterus variegatus. Next base: position 1,009,608 of record NW_007726120.1, read on the forward strand.
TGGGATTTACAAGATCAGTAGCCTGCCAAGCAGATGATGTTAGAAAAGAAAAAAGGTTCCCAGTAGAGATAATGTGAAGAAAGGAACAGAGACATGAAAATGTGTATTGTGATTAGGAACACTCAGTAATGCAGAAGCTGACAGTACTTGATGGAGAGGAGTGGTGGAGGTAAACCTGCAAAGGTAAAGCAGGCAGGAATCACATCACAAAGGAAATTGCTTGCCATCTTTAGGGGCTTGAACTTCATCTTTGGACAGTTAGTGAGTCGTTATTTTTTAGCAGAGGACAGCTATAATTAGCTCTGTGCTTATTAGTAAAAATTATTCAGAAAACATAGTTGCTCATGATTGAAATAGAGGCATGTAACTTTTTTTCCTCTTCAAAATATGTGCTGTTCACATTTGAGATGCAATTCCATGGTCCTACCCGAGGTGAAGTGCAATTAACAACCTGCTAATTGTAAATCTATTTCTCTTCCCTCTCAAGAAATCCTCTCTGGATGAAAGGGAGTGGGACGTGCTCTATTATACAGATAATCTCATATACACTTAAAATTATATTAAAGAGCAATCATTTGCAACTATTAGCCCATCATCAGTATTAACAAATTAAATGTGGTGCTCTTTGCATTTAAAACATTGTGTCTGATCAGACAGAAATGATGGTAGAAGGAGGAAGGCGGAAGAAAAACAACCAGAGCACTAGCTGGAGAACCAGGAAAGAGACCTGGACTTATTGGCACATGGCAGACAACTTGAGCTTTGCTGCTGGAACACAACTGCCATTAAATTTATCCCAACAGCAAAGCTCCCACTCATATTTTAAGCCTTCTGTGCTGGTATTCTGCTCTAAACTTACAAGGCTAGATGACTCCTAACAAACAAGTGTTAAAAATACTGACTATAGCCCAGGGATATTTTTTTAATGTGTGGGTAAAGAATTTTCCTCCTTCAAATAGTTCAATTGAAGAAAACATTTTATGCTTATTTCCAAACACATACACAAATTTGGGAGCAGTGAGATAAGTTCTCTGCAGTTATTTGGATTTGCATTGTTTCCCATTTGAAATTTGTGGATAAAAACTGTTATGTTAGGTTCCACATCATTAGTTATATTCCAACTAGAACTTTAGAAGTGGGGCTGGTGGGTTGAGGTTATGGTCACCTCCAGGGAACTTTTATCCTTTGAGGAGCAGATGAGGTACATGGGTCCCTGGTTTTATAACTAGAAGACCTTAATAGGCTAATGTTTCTGATGGTATGTTCTGTAGAGCATTCCAGAGATACTCCAAGGAAAAAATTATTCTTATAAAAAGCTCTCTGTTAAAGAATCATAATGCACATTAGAGCTTTTAATATCTTGAGAAATCCCTCAGTAAAAAAATACATCTGTTTAAAATTTTATTGCTTGCTTTTTACTTCCCATCTTCTTCCCAGGGGCCAACCTCAGACATGAGGTTGAGGACAACACCCAAGGAGGGAAGAGAAGAGCAGAATGGGCCCCTGATAACCTCATGAAGCACAGCCTTTCTTTACACCCTAGACTCTTATGGGAAAGATCATTTTCTGTCCCGTTTGAGCCAGGGTATTTTTCAGTTTCCTTTGTTATAATACCTCAGTTTATACATTATTATACTCAACATTCTCAAACTATTTTGACCACAGAAACTACCTTAACACTCTCATTGGAAAATCTATTAACAACTTGAGAAACTGCACTTTTAGGAAACACACTTTAGGCAACACGAAGAATTCCAAAGAATCCTTCAATTCTGATTTTTTTGTCGACAGTGCATACTCTGAGGCATGGCTTGCCCCGTGATTTTCCTCACTATTCACTATCTCCTGGTTGGTACTTCTTGAGTTGCTAACCCAGGACCCAGATTCTGTGCATCTAATATCTCTTCAGAATCCTCCTCTGGGTCCTCTGGACCTAGCCAGGATATAGGGGTAAAAGAGAGTGTTGAATGTCCCATCAGAAGTTTGGGGGGCCAGCTCTGCAAGAGGTAAACATCACTCTTGCTTAACATTGTATTGGTTATAAATCACTGACATAGTCCTACCAACTGCCAGAGAACTGGTAAGTGTTGTTTAATTGTGTGTTCAGGAGGAAAATGAAGTGGTTTAGTAAATACAGAGGATCTTTCTGTGCTACCCAGGAGTTTGAAAAATGTCATAGATTCACATCGTTTATTCGACTTTTTAGTTATACTCTCTTTTGGAAATACATGGAATGCTTCCATATGGAGCAGGGCAAAGAAATGAGACCACTCACTGTAATCCCCAGGAGGAATTGCACATCCTTTCTATGGTCAGGGATTACTTGGTTTAGTGGGAAGAAAGCTGGTTGGGAAGTTAGGTGGACAGGTTTCTAGTTCTCTCTCTTGAAGTGATAGCTTTGTTAAGTCACAGTATTAGTTGGGATTCTCCAGAGAAACAGAATAGGTAGGAGATAGATAGATAGGCACATACATACACACACACACACACACACACACACACACACACACTAAAGGATGTTTTGGGGAGAATTGGCTCATGCAGTTATGATGGCTGAGAAGTCCCCACGCTAGGCCATCTATAAGCTGGAGAACCGGGGAGCCAGTAGCGTGGCTCAGTCTAAGTCCGACGGCCTCAGAACCAGGAAAGCCGACAATGTAACTCAGTCCAAGGCTGAAGGCCTGAGAACTCAGGAGGACACTGGTGTATATTTTAGATTCCAAATGCTGAAGATCCTGGAGTTCTGATGTCCAAGGACAGGAGAAGAAGGGTATCTCAGCTCCAGAAGAGAGAGAGAAAGAGAGACAGTGTAAATTCGCCTTTCTTCTGCCTTTTTGTTCTATATGGGACTCAACCTATTGAGTGAAGGTGGACCTTCCTTACTCAGCCCACTGATTCAAATGCCAGCTTCTTCCAGGAACAATCTCACAGACACATTCAGAAATAGTGCTTTACCAGCAACCTGGGTATCCCTTAATCCAGTCAAATTCACACATAAAATTAACAGTTATAGTCATCTACATTTTCTGAGGGTCACTTCCCTGATTTGTAAAACAAGAGAGGTGTTTACTTACTTACTCTGGTCACAGTATCTTATTATTTAAGAGCCAAAGTGGATATGGGGCCAGCTATTCCTACATGAGATTCAGTACAGGAAACCATGTTGCAACTCCTCTCTGACAGGTGTTCAAATGCTGGAGGAACAGAGAGATTTCTGTCAAGGAATCTCTACCCATTGCCACATAATTATCACTCAGTTATCTCTTGTACTAAGCAAAAATGTAGTAGTAAAACCAATTAGAGCTGAGAGATTTGAGCCGTCCTTCACCTGGTCACACGTGAATCGATTGTCAGTCCTTCTGCATTATTCACCTTTCCACTGAATTTTACCACCTATCTTCATAATTGTTTAGATATTGTCTTCATTGTTCAGCAACCTCATCCAAAAATGTCTGTTCCTCTTTTGGCCCACTACTCCAACAACTCTGCTCCATCATCCTGGGGAACAGAAAAAGTCACTGGCGAATGCTTGATGTCCTGTGACAGCTTTATCTTCCCTGTGTATGGGCTCACCATGGGTCTCAACACTGAAATGTTTTATTCTTGACTCACAATCCTCATCTACTCCATTTGTGCCTGATAGTGTGCCTTCGATCCCTGGTATATACGTGGTTGAAGATGCTATTTCTGACAATTTGGTCCCCTCTTGATCCACAGCCAAATACGGAAACTTGTAGCTTAGCCCCTTTTATCTTTTTATCCAAGAAGGAGATGGGTTAAATCTCTAAATATTAAGGCATTTCCCCCCAGGTCTTCTGCATACCTCGGCTGATGAAAAAATAGATACAAAAATGGAATTTCAAGCCACTCCTGGCAGTACAGTAGGACCCTCTTGTGCCCATAACCACAAGGCATCTGGACAATGCTAGATGAGATATGAGCTCGGCGAAACCTTGGTTTGATCAGGCATATCTTGTCACGTCTAGGTTTTTCTAGTTACTGATGATGAGTCTCTACTAATTTTTTCACCTTGTTTGTCACAACTACTGACCTTAAAAAGGCAAAGAGTTGCATATGGTCTTGTGAAGCCTTGCTCACTCAAAGATTCCGTTGACTTCAGGTCTGCCAACTGGTTTGGATGTACTGATGACTCCTACATTCTAGGGAGATATTATTCTCCCAGGAAAACCCTGTCCCATTTCTGTTTATCCAGGTAGCTTGTCCTGCTGAGGTAGTAGGATTAATTAATCAACATTGTCTCCTTTGAGGCCTTAGTGCTTTCCTTTGGGGCCACCTCCGTGAACTCAGCCTATGTCACTAACTGACCATGGCTGGTCACAGCAGTGGTTATGGCAGTACACTTGCACAGCTGTTGACGACCTGACTGGCTTGTTCAAGGGCCTTCTATAGCCCTTCCTGCACCAGTGATCTTACATTAGGGTTTATACCTGATGATACCTTTCTGGTGGTGGCATTCTACTCCTTTAAAGGACACATTTAAGCTACTGCTCTGATTTCAATCCTCTTCTCTACTTTAGCATTTCAGTGACTGGCTGCATGATTAAAACAATGCTAGTCCACCTGGTGTACTCTGAATTTCTAGTTAATCTTCAGAACAAGGAAAACAATTTAGCTGAATATATGAGTATATAGGTATTATGCATATCTACTTAGTGTGTGTGTATATATATATATATGAAATAGGTTTATGTTTATTTACACACACAAATTTAGAAGCAGTGAGATAAGTTCTCAGCAATTATTTTGATATGTGTTGTTTCCCCTTTGGAATCTGTGGATAGAAACTATTATATTAGGCTCTACATCATTAGGTTATATTCCAACTGGAACTTTAGAAGTGGGGCTATGTATATATGCATCTCTACTTGATACATCTACATAATCCAATGATGGGTATATATGCATCATCCAATGATGCTGGATGCTGGAGAGACATTTGGTGACCAGGTGGCAAAAGTTGTTAATTCTGTGGTATTTCATTTCTTGGTGTTCCCTCCATTTTTGACATCCTTTATTTCTATATTCAGTGATTTGCCTGGCTGGAGAAAGCACTTTTACTTCCCAGGGAACTACAATGTGATAGAGGTATCTTTAAGTAACCGGTCCCTTGCAATGAACGTAGATCAAGGGAATCAATGTGAGGTTCCATCTCTTACTTCAAGAAACTTGCCAGAAAAAAATGATTACAACCTGTAAGTTTGGATATAGTAATTATCCTGATTTGAGCATCACACATTGCAAACAGGTATTATATTCAATGCTGTATTCCACAGATATGTACATTCAATTATGTTTCAATACAAAATTTTAAAAAAGAGAAAAGAAACTTATCAGAGAGTACTTATGCCTTCTATAATGTGAAACTGGAGACACTCAGAAATTTCTCCAGAATTCATCTTCCTCTGCCCACTCCATCAGCAGAATAATTGTCATCTTTTAGGCCCCATCAGTCTAGGATTTATTTTTGAGTTCAGTTTTCTCATTTGCCATGCTACAATGCTCTCATATGACTCTGTCCCTGTAGCTTGTTGCAGTGCAATAAATCCAATAAATATGGGTGCTTCTTCTAATAATTAAGGCTTCTCCTGTTTGACCTTCCTTGGTTTAGCCTTCACACTTCATACAGATGGGTAGCAAAACTCTCTATCCAATGCAGCTCACAGAATTCTAATCATCTGTGATCTCTCTACTCCATGCCATAATTCATCCCAGGGAGCTCCTCCTAAAGTTCTTTGTTAAGCTGAGTTAAAACAGGATTGCAGTTACCTACCTTGTGTTCTCTACCTGACTGAGAGATGAAATTAGCAGAAGGTAAAATTAGGAATTTACCAAATGCAGGTAATCAAGGTGTTTTAGCTCATAATTACTATTAGTAGTAATGATGATGCTGTAGATTGAGCATCACTGACGCTTAATCCCCACTGTAACCATTGAGGGTGGGAAATCCTATATGGTAGTTGCAAGGTGGGGCCTTGAAGAGGTGATGATTATAGGACCATGCCCTAGTGAATGGATTAATAATGGTGGTCAGGGGCATGTTTCTGAGGGCTTTCAAAAGAGATTGCATGAGGAACTATCTCCTGCTTCCTCTGCTCCACCATTTTTGCAATGTGATACTCTGCCATTACTGTTGACATCACCAAGGTTCTCACCAGATGTGTTCCCTGGACTTTGGACTTCAGAAACTGTGAGCAATAAATTTCTTTTCCTATAAATCACCCAGTTCCAAGTGTTTTGTTATAAGCAACAGAAACGGACTAATACAAATGATAAGACTAGAAAAATTACACAGTATACAATGGCTACCATAAGAACTATGAAAATGGACTTGGAGTTTATGATCAATCCTCTGCCCATCAGGGAGATTTTTGTGGACATCTGGTGACCATATTTTGGCAAGGGGTTCAGAGAGTGTCAGTTGCTCTGAGTGGCTCTTCATCGTGTCAGACTGAGTTATTTGCTCCAGGACAAAAGCACACCTGATTAGCGATGTCAGGACAACGTAGGTAAACTAGGTTTTTCAGTTACCCTCATCAGGGAGCCACCAGTCAGCATTAGTATATTTCTGGTGTGAGTAACAGTATGGCATGAAGCTTGTGGCAGGTGTAAGAACTTCTCATTGCTCAGCCGATTGTGGAATGCTGCTCTCTCTTTTAGCGAGTCATCTTCTGGGAAGAGAAGGGTCTCTGGCAGAGCTTCCCTTCCTTCACCATTCTGCCCTTTTCTCCCACCCATTAATCTCTTAACAATTTATTTTCCTAAATCACCCTAGCTCCTTCTGTTTCTCTTCCTGTGTTAATCCTTCCATTCATTGCAAACCCATCTCCTGCTCTGAAATGTCACAGTGAAAAGAGGCACTCCTGAAGACCATCCTTCTCTTTCTTTTCCATGTTACCCTTGGGCTCACATAAATTGGTGAATGACTGAAGCTGAAAACAAAAAGTGCATAAATTCTAAAGATCACTGGAACTGTTTCCTCAAGACTATATCTTCTGGATCTCAAATAGAACTCAAGGAGAATCTGAGCATTGAGAACAGAGGTCTGAGTTGGAGTTCAAGGTATGCCTTTTTCTAACAGAAGGACCTTGGCTTTATTTTCCTCATCTTTAATATTAATAGGGAAAAAATAAAAACCTACTTCACAGGCCTACTGTTGGGAATTTAATGAGATAATTTATGCAAAGTTCTTAGCACACTTCTTGGCATATAAAAAGTTCTCAATAAACATTATTTATTGCTAACATTATTTATAACACCCTTTCTTTCAAAGAATTATGAGAAATATTCTGTTTGTCAAATTTTTGAATGTAAATTATATCCTTTTGCCAGCCTAATTTTTCAACCTTTATTTCTTCATCCATTTTTTAATAACATACTATTAAATGTCAATAATTTATGCTAAATGGAACTAGTTGATAAGCTACCCTTCTCAAAAAAGATTTGCCTTTTCTAACTTGGAGGTCTGTGATCCTCTAATGATAATGCTTCAGTAGAAACATTCGATATGGAGTTCAACTTTTTAAAACTGTCCTGAAGTTGGTGACCAATTATTTGAGAAAGAGGTTGGCATAATTTAAGGTGATTAAAACTGTATGAATTAAATTGTCCTTTTCAAATATCTGCTCGTTTGCATTCTTCAATGCAGATGTTTTACATAGGAAGAAGTGATGCAAGAAAACTGTAAACAACTATGAGATGTGAACTAGACCCTTAGTCTTTATTTATTTCCTGAATCAATTAAGTGGATGATAAAAAAAGACTTGGTGAGGGAGAAATGGTAAAAAAAAAATGCAAAGAGAGAAAATTAGTCTTGATCAACGTCTACAACATAATGGAGGTTAAATATGGCATACTTGTTTTTATCTCTAAAAATTAAAATAATTTTTAAAGTCAAAATAAAAGTGTGGATGTTATGATTGAAGCAGTGCCAGAGAGATGTATCATTGAGGGATCATGTCTCATGTTTATTGTTGCTAGCCAAATGAATGTCTAACTCAAGTTGATTTCAGAGATAAAGGGGTGTGTGTGTGTGCGTGTGTGTGTGTGTCCCCATACATATACATACCTACCACAGGACACATTGCTTATATTTTTACAAGTTATTTTAAAACAGTTTAAACATTTTAGATGAGAATAAACACTTTTTCATAAAAAATGGTTTCAATAGTCACCTCAACATTTGCTAACTCTGGGGGAAAAAGTGCTAACATGAAATAAGTTGTTCAATGATATTTTACCAGAATTTTGTCAGAACTCTATTGAAAGCAATTCAAGAGCATTGTGCTCAAATTTCAACACTGGCATCATTAATCCCATATATTTGTTGAATAACTGCTATATATCCAGCTTTCTGCTGATGTATAAAATCTAAGTATAGTTTACATAGTTAATCAGAGAACATGCCATTTGCTTCATTGATTTGACACTCTATGACAGATGTAGTCATGAGAACATAGGAATCTACACACAAAAATAATAGCATTTCCATGTCGAATTAAAAATGATATGCATATTATCTGTTTAGGACATTCATTCATTATTTGGGCAGCTTTTGTGTTTCAAACAGTTTTATGAACCGGCTTTATAGCAGTGACCAAAACAGACAAACATCTCTGCCTTCATGGAATTCACATTTTCACCAAAGGAGGCAGACAATAAACAATTTATATAGTATTTCAGCTAAGTACTTCAAGGAAACATAGTAGAGGTTGTAGGGTATGGTGTTGGGGGTCAGGGCCAGCCTCACTGAGGCAGAAGCTCTGAGCTGTGTCCAGAATGAAGGAAATGAGTCATAAGGAGCCCATGTAAGAGCATTCCAGTTAAAGAGATCAGAAGGTGGATACTTCCTGAGCAGGGGGCATGCCTGTCGTGTTTGAATAACTAGAAAGAAGCCAGAATGGTTGGAGTAGAGTGAGTGAGGACAAGCATAGCATCAGAGAAGTAAAGAGGCCCAGACTGTGCAAAACATTGTGAGCATTTGGGCAGGCTTTGGATTTATTCTGAGGGAGATGGGTAGCCATTGAAAAGTTGTGGGAAGAGGAGTATGTGTTGTGACTTACAATTTAATAGAATTGCTCCAGGTGCTGAGTCACATAACCCCATGGTCCTCAAACTGGGAAATTGTGTTCATAGGAGCACATGGTGGAGTTCCTAGAGGTACACAAAATCCCAGGATAAATAAGGCACATCTTTCCAAAGAGTAAAGTTTACCCTTAAGATGATGGGAGAAATAATTACTATGTTAAGAAAATCATTTAAATATTATATAAATTATTGTAAAATTCCCATGATTTTAAAGAAAAAGTAAAACCTCAATAATATTTTGTATTTGTGGCATCTCGGGCTTTAATCTTATGAGTTCAAGCTTCTTGGCCATTAGGAATGATTCAATGGAAAAGCTGAGAAAAAAATTATCATGATTTATGTGTCCTGAGAGTTTAGAACGGTGTCCATAACTTACATGATGAAATAGTTGAGTGTACACATTAAACTGATTTGACCTACCACATCACTTTAATTATATACCTGTGCAATGTTAACAGTACATTTTAAAAACCATACAAATATATCTTCATGATATTGTAGAAATGCAGGTAAGGTAAAATTTGAGGAACTGGGGTTGTTCCTCTAACTTGCTTATTGATTAACTCTGGATAAATTACTGAAAAGTCAGCTTTGGTTTCCTCATCTGTTCAATGGAGACACAACCTAATGCTGGAATATCTATGTGATAAAACTTCAGCAAGTAGAAAGTGAAGTATTATGTAAAAGATACAAAGAAAGTATGACTTGAAATTATATTTTTATGAAGTAGACACATCGGCATTATGGCTTCTGGTTGACCTATTTATACAGTATGCATATTTTGTAGATAAAGTACTACTTAACTATTTGTATATTAGATACTACCACTTTCTCTGGCTGATCTAAGACTTTCAAAAGTAACATTTATATCAAATCTTATAAAGACCATATTTCAGACCAGTTTAAGACCTAGAAATCTCTATGAGTTTTAGAATTGGCTTTCAGCACCACGGACAGCGCTACAGCAATAGCGAGTGAAAGCCTGAGCTATCAAAAAATTTTAGAAGGAAGAATTTTAGTTCATATACCTGCTCTCAAATTTAAATAGTATTGTGAAAAACTGGGAGGAAAATGCCTATCTTTTTATTTCAAAATTTAAAAAGTAATCCAGGGATTTTCAACTGACCATAGAAGTAATTGATAAAACAAATATATATTGAGTACATCACATGCTCAGTAAAACTGGTTTTATAACTGTTATTATTTACCAATTGAATTCTTGTAACGATTTCATTTTCCTCCTATCCCCTAACAAGGTATACTCATAATTAGCACTATAGTATACTACAATTATCAAATTTCATATAACATGTAATTTGACATCTGCATGTTTTTAAATGATTTATAAAGCATGAATTATGTAAAGATTTTCAAGTTTGCCTTGAAGTAATTTCATTGTCCTGCATTAACTTTAACACTCCAGCATGTCAAACAGCAACAATAATAACATAACAAAGAACCTCACAAAAAACAAAAATTTATACTTCTCCACAAAGAAGTGCACAGTAATAATAAGCTTGACATCCAACATTTCTTTTGTGGGGGATACATATTACTTTTAAAAGTGGTACATAAAGTTAAATGTCTTAAGGTAAGCATTGTTTTTAATGATGCTATGAAAAACTTCAATTGAGTTTAAACACAATGTAAATAAATTTAACTAAACCCCAAAATAGAATTGCAAAATTTAAAATTTATACTATACTACTTCTTAAATGTTTAATTTCCAATTAATTAAGGTAGTTGACTTCAAATACAGTGGAATTGTGGGCTATACACCATTTAACCATGCTTGCTAACTGCTGCATTGCCAAAGAAACTTGAATTAAAATGGTTCCACTTTTGGCCAGGAGATGGAGCTGTCACGTAAGATGCTGCCTTGTAATTATTTATTTATTTTTTCAATTTTGCATGCTGTTTTCTAACAGACAGTGGGTACCATCGAGTGAGTGTCAGAACAGAAAGCTAAGGAAGAAGCAGAGAGGATGCTGCAGTCATCCTTTCTTGTTTTTTCTTCTTTAGTGAGGATAGAATACATGTGAGATTTTATTTTCTGCCTTTATTCAAAATTCTGAAGAACTGCATTGCTGACGATTGTATTCAACACATTTATGGATTCCGTGCTGCCACTTACAATTTCCTTTATTTCAGGTAAGCCAGCATGATTCTATTTTTGACCTATTGATAAATCACCTATTGTGATAATGACATTTGAAATAAGATGCATGATTTGTAAGTTTGTATTCAGGGCTAAAAGATTCAAAAGCTCTAATTCTAGCTGTTCCACATTTTAAAAATCTTCCTGGGCTGAAATGAGCTCTGACTATGACATACTGTGTTTTAATATTTCTGTGGCTTTTCAGCCTTTAGTGTCCATCTGTGGCTATATTTGTTCACCTTTTGAACGCAAAGCTTTCAAAATGAAGGATGGGTATTTCTCTCACAAGGGAAATACTAGTCCTTAATGCAGTGAACAAATTATAGAGATGTAATGAAGCAGATTAACATGGCAGAGGCTCTGCCAGAGGCCAGGGCTGAGCCTTCTGATAGCTGCCTCAGAGGCACGTCAGCATCCTGAGCCCAAAGGCCTTTTGAACAATTTCTGCTGTCTACGGTGGTTCCGATTGTTTATGCTTAAAAAAAAATCTTTTAGAAATAATATGTAAGTCATTTCTCCCACATGAAGGAAGATTTATGTAATGTGTTTAATAGACTTGGAATGGCAGTACAGACCCTCCCTCCTTCCCCAGTATGGATGTGAGTAGTAAACTGAAAGCAAATTAATTGCTGTGAAAATGGATTTTTCTTAGATTTCAGTAGATTTATGATGATAGAATGGTAGCCATTTAAAATAGTTGATATTGTAGAAGGTATTTTAGGTCATGTGACATTAGCTGTGCTAAAGAGTGGAATGACTCAGGAGGTGGAAATTGCATGCAACAGCCTTGCTTCTCTCTGCTGCTTCTCATTATTTTCCTTAAATCCCCTTTTTATTATTATCAGAATAACAGGAAGGAAGAACTGTAGAAATTCCACATTCTACATCTCAAGCCACTGATTGAGATTAATTTTAAATAAATTTTTTTAATATGTAAAAATGATTTTTGTAAGATTGTTTTTAAATGCCCCACTCCCTCCTCTTGTGGAAATAGCTGTGTGCCATACCAGCCAGCTGCCAAAAAAGAAAAATAAAAGATAAAAAGGAGTAGCTCTGTGTGTGTGTGCATGTCAGTGTGTGATGATGATGGTGGCAGGCAGTGGGGGTGCATCAGGATGTTTCTATCTCAGTCATCATTTTCCTATAAAGAGGTAGTTATGCTGTGTCAGAGGTGGTGAAAGTGATGGGCAATGATTTTACAGAACGGTTTGGACCACCAAGGAAAAAAAGAACCTGTTCTTTTAACATGTGAAATCTATAAAGAGTTTTCAGTTCCACAAGGTTCTATGTACATGGGGATTTTTAGAATTACAGATTTATCTTTTTTTTTTTTAGCATTTATCCATCTTATCATTTAAAGAAAAGCAACTGTAGCTGAGAGATTAAGTGGGTTTCCCAGAGTCACATTCAAAATTAGAATCAGGCAAGGCTAGAACACTGACAATTACTTTCATTGAAGTAATGCAATTTACCTCTAGTGTGAACATATCCAGATGGCATATACCAGGTGTGCTGATATTGACTATACGTGTGTGCATGTGTGTGACTCTCTGTGTAAATTTTATAAAATAGAATTTCTTTCAATGTAGTGGTTGCTCAATGGCATGTTATATGCAATGCTCAATTTTCTCAGGTATCTTGCTGAAGCATCCATGAAAACTAAATTAACAGCTATGAAGACTCTCTGTTTCTTAATATTCTCTTCTCACTATTGGATGAAGTATGTTATACAACCCTATGCCCACGAATGACATGGATGGCCACATACTATTCACAGGTCTATTCTTCCTACCTAATTAAACAGACTGTACATTTAGATTAATCTATTGACACATAATAATATATGATGCCCTGGCATTTCCTTCTTTTTTCACTTACTAGGCATTGGCTAGTAGGACTGCACCCAACTTTTTCAATATCTTGAGAAAATAAGGAGATCAAAATCTTCCATTTCTACATAAAATATTTATGGAGTACCCTGTATCTACCAAGAACTGTCCACGGTGGGGGCTGAGCAATAAACAAAGTCATGAAGTTTACTTCAAGCAGTTTAACATGAAAATAGCAGTGTACTTCAAAAAGCTCTTGGAAAAATAGAATTAAAAGATAATACTAATCTTTCCATGAACTTTTTGAAAACCCCTCATAAGTATGTACATATACTACCATCGCTCAAATTATTAGAAACACCAAAATGAGGAATGAAGAGTTGTGAGAAAATGAATGGGACAGGAATATGAGCACATATCTTGTGCACTGTGTTGTATCCTGGGATTCAGAATAAAATAAGTCATAATTTCTGTCCATGAGGAGCTCAGAGCCCAGCCAAAAGGATTTTAGGAGGATATGACAGTTAAGTTAGATCTTTAAGAGTAATATGGATATAAATAAAGAAAAATAGAAAGCTGCTCATTCTGGGCACAGAGGACAGACAAACAAATACATGGAAATGGGGGACTAAAGGACATTGTTTAGGGAAACTATAGAGAATGGTTAATGATCTAATCTAATTGAAGCCTATGCTGTTGTTTTCCCCCTGGGGGAGCAAAAATAAAGACAATGAATTTGGCTTTTGATGTTATGCATTTGACATACTGACATATACTCTCACATAGAAATGTCTGTGAGAAGCTGAGCAATTTATGTCCAGGCATCAGATTAGAAGCGAAAGCTGAATATATGAATCTGCATGAAGTTGTGGGCAAGAATTGGGTCGCACGTAAATGAACATCGGTGGGGATTAAAAGTATAGTGAGGATGACTGGGGGCATAATCATCGTATTAGGGGAGTAAAAGGAATCCAGAAAGGATAATAGTTAGTTATGGGGAAGCAACGGGAGAAGTTGGAGAAATAACAATGTCATAGGAGGCAAAGCAGTAAACTGAATAGCAGAGCAGGGAGAAGCAACGGTAGAAAACCCTTAAAGGGCTTGATTGATAAGAGAACGGGGTAGAGCTGATGAACTTAGTTATTATTATTAGATCATGAATGAATTGTAAGAAAAGACATGTAGTAGATTAGCAAAGACAGGGACTCTGACTGAGAGAAATATGGAAATAAGAAAGCTGAAGAGTATATTTAAATCTTAAGAATTTTACCAGTGAAAGGTAGGAGAAATAATATTTTATATGTTGAGGAAAAAGGTATTATTGAGTGAAATTTGATGTTAGTTAAGATTAGAGAAATCTAAGCCCTTCTATAGAGTAAGGATATAAATTCAGTAGAGAGAAATTGAGGAAAGAAGAAAAAAAATCAAGGCCCTAGAAGAGACAGGAGAGGGGAGGTTTAAGAATGTTTTTCTTCAAGACAGGAAGAAGGGGTGGGTGATAATATAGAGGAAAGCTTGTGGAACTCTCTTGGGGTGGCCTTTTCTTGGAAATTAAATCCTTGTCTTTCTATTTAAATCAGTTGGTTCCTCAGAAAGGGCTATTTGTGGAATATGAACTTTCTGGAAGAAATAATTAATCCTCAGTAGCAAAACACTTTCCAGCAGAGCATATTTTAGTCACATTAATTCTTGAATTGGAGACTAATAGCATTGTTTTACATTAAGATTATTGTACACACTTCAGTTATCTATTTTTTTAATGCAGAATAGGCTGTTTTAAATAGGTTCTATTTAAAACTTGAATTGGATTACACCAACATATATCTGTCATATGCATCTAGTTTGATTATTAAAGGCTGGTTTGCCAGCTACTGAATTAATTATTCAAGCTCCTTTCTTCTTTAATTCTCTCAGTTTCATTAGTACTTTCACCAGGATTTATGCAGGGAAAAAAGAAAGTTGATGTAATCACAAACTTGCTTTCCTTAAGGGAACTAACCTCCTTTATGAAGCTTCCTACCAGAAGTTCTTTTCCCCCCCTTTTCATTGGCACTTCTAGAATCCTCCCTCTTCTTTCCTAGAGATGATCTCCTCTAGGCATCCTCTTGTACTCCCATGTGATGGAACAGCAGTGTGAGGCTTTGAAGAAAGCACAGGCATTGATGAAGAATCCCATCTTTCACACCAGAGCCTTTGAGACAGCTGCTTTCTCAGTTTAGAAAAACTCAGTTCGGTTTAGACGTGGTTGGATAGAAATATCCCGTGCTTGTTTCCAGACCTGACTCTACCCGCTGTGTGGCGAGCCTGGCAGGTCAGAGTGGGAAGGCCAGAGGAAGGTATGTAGGGGGCAGTGCAGATAGAGGTGACTTTTTCCCCTCAGGGCTGACCCTGGGCAACACTGTACAGGCAGACTTCCTCCAGCCCCTCGGTGTCCTGTTCTTCCTTCCCATCTTCTTCCCCTGAGGGCTGCCTACACAGACTCAGAACTACCTCAATCAGCTCCTAAGCTGTATAAACCAGAGTATCTTCATCTAACCCCAATTCCCAGTTATTAAAATAAGATTGAATTTAGATTATATGTATGTTTGGGTGTTTTTCTGTTGTTATTAATAAATTCAGGTTATTATTGCTAGCTATAGAACTCATGACCCTTATCAATTTTAGAATTTTGATGTTTGTCTCCACTTTTTCTCAGCAGGAGTATGGGCACTGAGGGGGGTGCAGATAGGATATCTGATTATTTGAAATGGAAACACTAACTGAAGTTTAATACCATTAACATCTGTTGCATACCCACAAGACGCTCATGAACAAACGCTTGGTGCAAGAGGTTTTGGCGTGAATGCTAACCAGGCAGCAGACCCAAGCCATCACTTCTCAGCTTGGAGTACTTGTAAAGGGATTAGAATCTATGCTTGGTTTTGTCATTAATTCCCTTTGGAAAAATAACTATTTTGAATATACAATTTTACAATAGGTCATCAAAAACACGAAGCAAGTCTTAGAATAATATTTTTCAGCTCTCTGCTCTAAGCAAACATGCTAGAAGGTACACGTCAAGATCTTCTAAAATTTCTATTGGAAACCTTTTGTAGCAAAGGCTACAAACGCTTTTAATATCAACTCCCAATCACTTTCAGATGCTTCCAATAGAAAAAAAAAATCCCCACTATATTTTTTGATTTTATCACTTTTTGATTTATAAATTATTAATGCATTTTATTCGTTGTGCTTTAACTACTGATGATAGTTACAGGCAAGTTTATTTCGAAGAGAAACCAATTTGGAAGAAAACAGATTTGAATATAGAATTTGCATTTTAAAATGCTGTGAATTTGGACGTGTGCTAACAGCTACTTCACATGTCTGTTATCTGTAGAGCACAAGCTTAATATAATCTTCTCTAAATTTGTTTAAATATAATAAAAATAAAGTTCATGAAAAAAAATGGCTTTCTTATTTTGGTAAAAGGTCTTGCTTAGGATTCCAAAAAGGAGAGAAGTACTAATGCCAATGAAGGCAACTAAGGTCTTTAATAGTTAAAATGTAATTTTATATTATATTGATTTTAAGGAGCATCAGAATTTTATACACATTTTGATGATAATAATGACTATCATTGCAATAGAGTAGTTCCTACTGAAATATTAATTCTATGTAAGGAACGATGAACTGCAATCAAGAATATGAGATGAAACCTTATTAAAACTGAGAAGTAAAAGCTATCTGCTCATCTCCCTATAATTTTAATTTCCCCCCTATCAA
>NW_007726120.1:1026921-1042909 GCF_000696425.1 Galeopterus variegatus
ATATTAATTCTATGTAAGGAACGATGAACTGCAATCAAGAATATGAGATGAAACCTTATTAAAACTGAGAAGTAAAAGCTATCTGCTCATCTCCCTATAATTTTAATTTCCCCCCTATCAAGTTTGGGTTTAGAGAAATTAGAAGTAGGTAAATGCAGAGGTGGAGATGAACTTTGCAAGTTAAAAGTATAAATTTTTCCTGGTAATACTCCATTAAACTTTTCAATCAAGACCTTTATTTGGAAGAAGATATGATTACTAACTATATTAATAATAAAGAAAATTTCCTATCATATAAGGTCTTTTTGTTTATTCGTGAAAAGTTTTTGAGAAATGGTTTAAGAATCAATGGTATTTAAATATATTTTATCTAACAGAATGTGTTAAAAGATTTTTGAGGATAAGAAAATTAAAACTTTAGTTAACTTTTTTGTTTCTATTTGCTAGAAAATAATCTTGTGTTGGTAATACTTTCTAAGAAGTATTACCCTCAAGAAATACTTTAAGTTGTTTAAATTATTATTATAGTTTTGAATTATTAAGTCTTTTGTTGGTATCTAGGATCAACTGGGATTGTAATATGCTTTCAGCATGAGCATGTCTTGGTGGTATTAGTGAAAAAGTATGCAATTATGTGATTGTAGCCCTGCTACATCTTGGGCTAGGTTATAAGAATGGGAGAGTAATGATGGAATAACAAAATTTCTATTAAACACAAATGAATGGTGGATTGGTTGGAATATCATGAAAAAGGAGAGGGAGTTTATGATAAGAGAAGGCTGACACTATCTTCCTTCTCAGTAACTGATGCCAAAGAGTGAAATACCTAAGGCATTAAGCAAGCCCATCAGGAGCAATAGTGATATCTCTTTATCAGCTCAGCATATCAGCTAGGACATTTTTCTCCTTTTCCATGTCTCCCCCAGATTGAGCAACTGAAGGAACCCAGCAATTGTCAGGAAGCCATAATCTGCCAGAGAAGTGCTCAGATCTATTCTTGTTATTTCCTGTGCCAACTGTCCTGGAAGTCAGGGAACCTAGTTATGTAAACAGAGTGACCATAAAATGTATCATCTAAACCAGGACGTGGTTTGTTAATAATTTCTCCAGAATGTTAGGTATAAATCAGGATCGTTTTAGGCAAACTGGAATGTACGGTGACCAGGGTCAAAAGACAAGTGTGAAAAGAGAAGAAAGGCAGAAGAGGACTCGGCTGTGTTTTACATTTAATCAGTCTACCTAAATAAATGGTCCATGGTTTAGATGCTCAGGTGTCAGAAAGTTAAAATGTAAGATGGCCCATCAATTGGAGATAGAACATTCAGATAAGCTGCCCAATTATTAGCCTTATATAATAGATCCACAAACTAAAATCTCTAATGACTTTGATGAATCTTAGTCATATTGCCAGGAACGGTATAACTCTATGAATTTTAAGTCTGACTTATCAGGGAAGTCAACTACATACAGAAACCACTGTGTTAATAAATTATATGCTATTATTACTGACCTAGACTCAGAACATGCAGACTGTAAGAAACCCTTTTGCACTTGATAAATCTTGTCCACAGGCTTTCAGGAAAGGATCTGTATTGATGGTTTCTGGCACTAGTCCTATAGCCTCAGACCAAGAACTTTTGATATCCCTAGCAATTTTAAGATGAAATGAGGCCTATACCCTACTAAAATAAAAGTAATAATTTACACAAAACCTATGAGAATTTTTAAATATGGCAACTTGGTAGACTAAGTAAACATAAAATTGCTTTACCAACACCTAAACACTTTAGATAAAATAAAATAAAATAATTCTTTAAAAAAATACATAGTTAAGCTCATAATAAATAAAGAGAAGCATCCAAATTCAGAAATAAGGAGATAACTAAAAACTTCAGTGATAAACGTGAAAGCTGACCCAGGAATCTGGCCATTGGAAGGAGGTATATCATATTTAGAAAAAGATCCAAATGCCCAGAGGGTTGTTTTAAGATCTGTGCAAATATAAGAATGGGTTCTTAAACATTGAGGGCAGTGAAAATGAGAACCCTGTATAGAGCAGAGACCCTGAAAAAGTTGTAGTCTCACTAAAAAGAGAATCAGAAAATGTAATCTGCTGATCCAGGAATACAAGGAAACCTGTCTTTGTCCTGTGTTTTGGGAGGGGAAAATGTCTTTTACAAAGAATTAAACCCTAGCACTGCATCGAGCAGCTTTAGAATCTTGATATATACTATTCCTTGGAAAGGAATTCCTGAGTGTCTAAATCAACATAGAAGTCAGTATCAAGCCAATGATATTTTGGAATGTTTGGCTGAAGTAGTTATAAATAGTGGAGGGTCATTTTCCCAAAACTTAGATCTCAAAAGAAAACAATAACCACTCTTTAGAAAAACTCATAATAAAAAATTACAAACTAAATGAGAAATAAACCAACATAAGGTATATTTAGCAGACATAATAACAACAACAAAAAAATATAGGACTATCATCCCTGGAACTTGAGACAATAAAATAATCTCAAATAAACTATAAATAAACATGCCTAAAAAGATAAAAGATTTAAGGAATGAATAAAAGCTGTATGTTAGAAACAAAACACCATGAAATGAGAATAGGCAGTTGTTGAAACAAAGAACCCAAATGGAAATTTTGTAAATAAAAATGATAAGATTTGGTATTAAAAACTCAATGAATGTGTTTAATGAACTAGACGCAGCTGAAGTAAGAATTAAAGATTTGTTGATGAGTTTGAGGATATTACCCAGAAAGCATCAATGGCATTCTTAAAGTTAAAAGCAATGAGTAGAATTAAAAGGTCCAACAACACCAGACATTCTAGAAAGAGATAATTGAAGGAGATTTGATATTTGAAAAGATAATAGCAGAGAAAATTTTAGTACTGATGAAAAACATGTTTCTTTGGATAAAAGGATAAAACAAATTATGAGACCTTCTGTCTTCCAACACAGAGAAGATTCTATAGCCATTTGAGATTTATTAGTATTAAAAAATGCATGAAGTAGGATATGTTACTTAGAATCTGGTAAATGAAGCCAATGGTAAGAGGCAGGAATGTATATGAAATTGAGCAAGCGGGGAAAGAATTATCGAAGAGCAACAGCAGAAGGGCCAGAAAAAAAAGAGGCACATATGGACCAACTGGGGTGATTCTGGGACAAAATTACTTAAAACTATTCATATGGTATTATTGCTGACTAAAGCCAACCTGAAGCCAAAGGGCAGCACTTTGAAAAATGCAAACTGGACAAAATGGAACTGGAAATAATTTTGGAAATATTTTTGACTTTATGGATTTGTTTGTTATTGCTTTGAAAAATTCATCATAATTTCCTTTGTGATATTAGTTCAGACTCTTACAAAAATAGATAAAACGTGGTACAGTGGAAGCCTCCTTTGTCTAATTCTGAGCCCATTCCTATCACTCTTTTCTCAGGTAACAACTATTTGAATTTGATGTACAATCTTTACATTCATATTTTTAAAATTATACTCCACATAACTTTCACACATATATAATATGGAGCACTACTTTATGTGATATTTTTAAAAAATTTTTGTAAGTGGTATCATATTGTAAATATCTCTCTACAATTTGCTTTTACCCTCAACATGGTGTTTTTGATAACTGATTATGTTGACACATGGACATATACTTCAATCACTTGTATATTTTTCCATTGTAGGATTTTATCACAAATTATTTATAATTTCCCATAATAATGAATATTTGAGTTATTACCACTTTTTTGCTAGTATAAACAAATGCTTCCACGAGCAACTTGTGTAGGTCAGTGAATTTTAAATACATCCTATTTTACAGTTTTACACCTTTGACTATAATCAAAATAGTTAATTAGTCAATAGCCCATATTTCTACTACCAACAATGTAATAGCTGTAAGCTACTTTCTTTGACAGAAGGTAAACCCATCATAACATATTGGAAAAAAAGAAATGGAAAAATTCTTAGTATTAATTTGATGGCCTTGAAAGCTTTGAGGGGTACTGTTAGGTTTTGGAGGATACCCCTTCATTGGAATTTGTCTGATGTTTTTCTCTTGATTACACTGGTGTTATGGATTTGGGGGGAGAAAGACCACAGAGGGAAAGTGCCATCTTCATCACACCATATCAGAAGTACAATACTATAAATACGATCTATTACTGCTGATGTTGGCTTTGATAACCTGGATGAGGATGTGTCATCTTTTTTCTCCACTATAAAATTTCTCTATGTTCCCCCTTTTCATACAGTAATCTTTGGAAGGATCTCACTATGCATAGCCCACAGCTAAGGAGTAAAGAGTTATGTCCCCCTTCTTGAGGGAAGAGTATTTACATAAATTGTTTGAAATTCTTCTGCACAGGAGATTTCTCTCCCATTTATCTATTTATTCAATCATTTATTTGTATCAGTATGGACTCATGGAATTTTATGCTTTGGGTTACAGTCCAAAGTAACTATTATGTTACTCAGATTTTTCCAGTTTTGGCCTTTGGGTGCTGTTTAAGTTGGTTCCTGTACTCTTTTTGACACACTTCCATCAATGTGGGCACTAGGTAAACTTAACCTTTTTTTTTTTTTTTTTTACACAATCAGAATAAAGCTAAAATTAGAAGAAAAAAACCCATATATTTTATATAGAATTATGCGTATGGCTTCAAATTTGCTGGAGAGTTTGGTAATTCTTCTCATCGCTCTTTGGTTAAATGATTTTCTATATCTGTATGTCACCAGTGAAGTGCTTACTCTTTGCGAGGCACAGTTCTAGAGACATGAGGTACAAAAGAAAACTACACAGTACTCCTGCTGTCAAGTTTGCATTCTAGCTGAGAAAGATAACAAATTACCAAGCAAGTAAATAAACAAGGTAATTCCAGAGGATAACAAATGCAATGAACAACAGCAAACAGCAATATAAAAAAGGGCAAGTGTGGTTGAAGGGTGGAAGGGCGGACAACCAGCTTTGGCTACTTAAGGAGGGCATCATTGAGTAGGTGACATCTGAGCTCAGATAAGTAGTGTTGAGCCATGAGAAGAGCCAGAATTGTGTATTTTCAAAAACAAGGAATTGTGAGTGCAAAAGCCCTGAGGAGAGAGAGGCAAAATCTTATCAGAGTTTGTGAATTATTTAAAAGATTTTATTTTTATTCATAATGCAACTAGAAACTATAAATGGGGTTTAAGTAGAGACTGACATAATTTGATTTGTGTTTTTAAATAACTATCCTGAGTATATGTGGAGAATGGATTATAGAAACGCAATAATAAAATTATGAGACAGTTTAGGAACCTAAGAAAGAGACAATGCTGGTTTAGACTAAGTGGTAGCAGAGGTGATGGAGACATGTTAGCTGAATTCAAGGAATCCTGTGAATAGACAATGTACACATGGCTCTGGATGGTGGGGCTAAAGATTAAGAGCCAGGGTTAAATTTGTTTCCCAGATCCTTAGTGACAGTGGGACAAACCTTCAGGGAAAATCCCCCTTTCATGAGAACCTCCTTTTCAGTGCCAATCTGAAAGAATCAAGGTTGGTTCCTTAAAATGTATCCCTGTCTACAGCACAGTTTCAGTTTCTGAGTATGGTTTCAGTGAAACTTCTACTTGAACACAATGTCTTTTTCTTCCTCCCATTAAATTTAAATTAATTTGAATTTTCCCTTAACAGAAAGATAATGTATGTTCATTAGAGTCTATTTAGAAAATACACAAAGAAACTAAAGGACATATAATTTATTGCTACATTTTTGCCATATATTTGTTAGCTAGTTGGGTATTTCTTTTATAAGCATATGCTCATACTGTATTCACTGCTTTCTTTTCTTTTTAACCTACTTTCTTGCTTTCTTTGTCATTAAATGTTCTTTTATACAATCACTTTTATGGCTGTATATTATTCTATTTTATGGGCACTCCAAAATTTATATAGCTGAAGTTCTGTTGTTGAGCATTCAGATTATTTTCAATATTTCTGTTGAAATATTTCAATGAGCAGTCTAGTGGCTAATTTTTTATATATATTTTTGTTGTTTTTATGATAAATTTCTGGATCTTGACTCACTGGATTAAAGGATATGCACGTTTTCAAGATCTTAAATGTGTAATTGCCATATAGTAAAAGTGCAGTGATTTACATTTTCTACTAACATTGAATACAAATACTGATTTCTTTGTAAGTATTTAACTGGGGTTAAGTATATTTTTTTCTAAATTTGACGGTTAAAGATAGAATTCCTTTGCTTAATTGGAAGTTAAAAATTTTAGCTATATTTTTATAGGAATTTGTGTCTTTCTTTTATGAATTGTCTAGTCATATCTGTTGCCCAGTTTTTCCTACTGTAACGATGTTTATTGATTAATATGGAGATTTTTATATTTTAAATTCATTGTTTGAGAAAAACCCTCCATAATTTTGGCTGCAATCATTTTCCAATTTATTGTGCCTTTTAATATTTTTATATATTCACAAGAGTTTTATATATATATGCATACATTATATATGTGTTTTATGTACTTATATGTGTATATATAAAACTTTCTCCCATAGTTGAATTGTTAGAAAGACTATTCACCAAAAGCTGTGTAAATATTCAGCATTTTAAACATTTGTTCTTAAAGTTTTGACTTACCTAGTTTCTATGGTAGTAAACGATAAGTGCTAGGGATCTGACTTTTTAAATTAATAATCAGAAGTTGCAAGACAATTTTTTGGGTAATGTAACTCTCATCTTTTAACAATAGTCATTACTATATGTTAATTTTCAGTATCTAGTTTTGAGCCTTTTAATGGGCATATGATTCCATATCAATTGCTAATTTATTTATTTTTATTCAAATATAAAGCTTTATAATGTATTTTAATATATAACATAAATTTCTCCCATGAACTATTTTTTATCAAAATAATATTAGTAAGAAGTCATTTTTAACTTACTATATTTATAAAGTGCTATGGGTCAAATATACCCCCCCAAATGTTCATGTATTGGAAACTTGATCCCCACTGTAACAGTGTTAAGAGGGTGGGAAATTTGATTATGACATTTGAAAGGTGGGGCCTCTGAAAGGTGATTGGATCATGAGGACTGTGCCCTCACGACTGGATTAATCCATTCATGAAGTAATGAGTTATCATGGGTGTGGACTGGTGTCTTTATAAGAAGCACATGAAAGAGCTCTTTCCATTTCCTCACCATCTGATACCTTGAGTCAACGTGCAACCCTGTAGAGAGTTCCCACTCAGAATAAGGTCCTCACCAAACGTGCCTCCTGGACCTTGGATTTCCCAGTCTCCAAAACTATACAAAATAAATTTTGTTTATAAATTACTCAGTTTCAGGCATTCTGTTATAAGCAACAGAAAAGGAACTAATGCTTAAAGAATATAGAGTTTACTCATACCCAACGTGAGTAAAAGTGTAGAGAAAGAATCACTTTTTGGAAGACAACTTGACATTATCTATTGACATTTAAAAGATTCTTTATCTTTTAATACAACATTTCCACTTCTAGGAATTGGTCTTAAGAAATATCACATGACAGTATTCATTACAGCTTTGTAAAGAACAAAAACCTGGGAATGACCTGAATGTCCATTAATAGGAATAGATTTAATCAACCATGGTGCATCTATACAATAAATATTACATAGCTGTTAAAAATAAGTTTGGACTTATATGCACATATGGAAAAATGATCAAGAAATATTTTGAAGTGAAAAAAGCAAGTTTCATAACACTATGTATGGTGTCATTTAATCTGTGGAAAGAGAACTATGATTATATATATAATTTCATGCATACATATAATCTCATATATATACACATGCATATGTTTAGAAACTTTTTGGATAAACATACGAGGAATTCTTAGCAGTGGTTACTTTTGGGCTCTGGACTTGTATGAGACTTATCTGTAGAATTTTTATTTTTTACTTTATTTTCCTCTGTTCAGTGCGTTTTTAATAGTAATCACGTGTTTCTTTTACTGATTAAAATACAAATAAAGCATTCTTCACTATTTGGCATCTGAACAGAAGATGTTTTTTCCTTTGATGTATACATGTTATAATTTATGTCAATTTATTTTTTATTTTAGATCCATACTGCTTGGATATAGTTTACTATTTTTTATCCTAAGTAAGATTGTTCTTCAAGAGTTTTATTTTGTATGTGCTTTATTCTTTGTTTCTCTCTCTTTTTTAGCATCAAAAATCTATTCAAATTTAAAAACAAAAATAGGATAAAATATGTATTCAAATTATTTCTGCATTTGGATATGCATCTTCTAAGGAGTTTGCACAAATGTGTGATTCTTTGAGGACCAGAAATTAGTTCCAAGATCACTGACACTCTCCCCAGCATGACTGCTGCCCTAATCTTGATAATTTCAGTATGCGTATAGATGGTTTTTCAACAGACTATCCTTTAAGTTTCTCAAATTCCTCTCCTCTATTGGTCATGTTCTTTCCCCTTCCTCAGACACTCACTCCATGGTTTTATTAAATATCTTCATGGCTAGTAACTGATCCGCCCATAACCTCTACTTAATGCATCCCGCCACCTGTCTTTCTAGATCATTTCATCAAGAACCCCAACTCAAACAATTCTCTAACCTAACCAGGATGGCAAATCATTGATCTTAGCATCCTCTCATTGTTCCTCACTTACTTACTGTCGTCTTTTCTTTCATTAAATAGATTAAATTCCATGGTCATTCATCATAACCTCTCGTCATATATATGTGTACACACTTAAACTTCCCCCTCTTAGTTTTTTTCTTATCTTTGATAATAGCATGGCTAATTCCCCATCCTGGTTATATCCAACTCCCCCTTTACTCCATTTCTGCACCCATGCAAGACACAAGCCCAAGTGGGCCCTTCATCCTAGATGATGCCCTGCAATTATATCACAGCTCCCTAGACTATTCACTCTCCCAGTTTCCTGGACTTAGATTTCATATCCTCTCTCTCTCCTCAAACCATCAATACCTCTTACCTCATCTTCAGTCTCAGTTGACAACTTTGTTTCCTACATCACTGAGAAAACAAACAATTGGAGATTTTCCCCATAGACTTCCATCACATGTAACTTCCTACCAAGTTCTGCATCCGTATAACCTGACCTTCCACTTGTTACCTTAAATCGGCCATCCTTGTTTCTTTCCAAAGTAATTCCTGCGTGTGTGCACTGAATTCTATTCCTTCTCACCTACACAGGGCATCATTTTAGCAATTTTTCTCTCTTCTGCGTCAGTAATTTTAGCTCTTTACTGTATCATCATACGAGCTTTTTATTATTACTCCTATATTTATTTTTTTTTTACTTTCTTTATCAACCACCTTTCCATTTCTTTCCTCACCTTTGCAAAATGCTTACCAAAAGTGTTTGCTGTATTCTCTGTTTCCATTTCTCTCCTTCCATTCTCTTTTAAATCCACTTTAGTCAGGTTTTTACTCCCACCATCTTACCAAAACAGACCTTGATAGAAATTCAATGACCCCTGTATTGCCCAATCCAATGGTCCACCCTCAGTTTTCATCTTATTTGACCATCCAGCAATTTGGGGCACATTGCATCACTGCCCTTCCTTGATATACTTCCTTCCCTTGGATTTGAGCACACCACATGATCTTGACTCTCCTACCTCATTGTTCACTCCTTCACAGTCACTTTAACCTTTATTCTGCCTTTCCAAATTTATTATTTGGGACTGTCCCTGGTTCAGTCCCTGATTCTCTTTTCTTCTCTATCTACATTTACTTCCTTGAGATACCACTGAGTCTCGTGGCATAAATGCCATATAAATAATGACGGTACCCAAATGTTTACCTCCAGTTTTTCGCTGCACTAGATTTATGTGTCTAACTGCTTATTTGACATTTTGATTTGGATATTCAGAAGATATTTCAAACAAGCCCTAAACTAAATTTCTGATCTTTTCTCTCCTCAACAAACCTGTTCCAACTCCAGCCTTACCCTTCTTACTTGTTAGGGAGTTAACTCCAGTTTTCTTCATCATCAGGCTAAAAATTCTCATGTCACCTTTGATTATTCTCTTTCTCTCATATCCCACATCCAAATCCCTCAGGAATTTCTGTTAGTTTCAACTTCAGAATGTATCCATAGTGTGACATAGTCAGATTCACACTTACAAGTGCCCAGTACACTCTCCCTGATTTTTCATTCAATATTTATGCCAGTAGGAATGAAATGCATATTAATGTTATAAATTCAAGCATTATAGGGGAGTAAATGTATCATTAATACTGACTGATTACCTAATCCTGGTTTACATAACATTTAATATGTTTCTCATGTGACCCCATTGTTCTTTGCTCGCTTCTCCATTTTCCAGATTGTGAGCTCCTTAAGCCAGATACTTGGTCTTCATATCTGTCTTCCAAGCATCTAGCCCAGAGTCTAGCACACAAGAAGTTTTGCAAACATATTGGTTTAGTTACAGGATCAGCATACACTTAAAATTTAACATTTCTCCAGTATATACTATATGTTCTGAGCTTTTTCTACGTGGATTCCTTTAATTCTTGCACAACCCTGAAGAGGAAAGTATTAGTCTCATTTTTTATGGATGTGATAATGTTGATGTTTCACCAAAGACCCCATTCTTTCTCAGTCATTGCAGTATCTTCACTGTCTAATCTCTAGTGACCGTATCACAGAAAGTTAAGTCTACTCCGTTGTTCAGAGAGGAGTAGAAGTGGTGTTTGCAATACCAGATTTCTTGAAATGTTTTGTTTTTGTTTTCAGTCAGAAGCAAATCTTTAGCTTTATGAATAAGATGCAATGAATGTTATTTTGCTGCTCAAGATGAGGAAAACTGACCTCATCTTTTCCTGTTTTCAATCCCCTAACTGTAATAAAATTACTTACTACCTTAGTTTATATAAATCATTAGGATCTAATCAAAATTACCCATTGACTTTCCTAAAGAGTCTTCATGCAAATCTTGTTCTAAATCAGCTTATATGTTCTTCCTTGTTTAACACCTACCATCTATATTACTTTATTTATAGAAAGTTCTGTCTAATATAATTATACCAACTGGATATTAGAAATGTCTGCTTTCCATATGATCATATACTGAAAACAATTTCCACTAAATATATTTCTGCCCTCCATAGTCTCCAGGGTTCCAGTGAAAAATTTTTTTTTTATAATCTCCAGTGCTTCAGAAAACATGTATGAACTTTTGTCCTGATTAGACCTAACTCATATGTAACATTCTTTATGTAATCCTTTATGATTTTCTCTCTATTTTCACATGTAATATGTACTTTCATTACACCTTTCACCTATCGCTACTGTTATAATAATGTGGATCAGCCAGATATATGTGCACGTCTCTCATATGAAATTGTGTACTGTACAAAGACAAATATGGTGGCTTATAGTTTTATCAAGCTACCCAGTACCTGCGTACCCTGCCTTCCATAGGAGGTGATCATTACACTTGCTGAGCTCTAGCCATTTAAAAGTTCAAACAAGATACTATTTAAAATTTCCTATTTTTACAACATGGCTATGTCCTACTTCAAGCAACTTTTTAAAATAGCTCTCAGTAGTTTGCTTTAATATAACTGCTTTTAAAATACCTTTTAAATTTAGTGTTTGAGTAGATTACCTGGTGATTTATAAAATGATATGGATGAAGAATATATACAATTTCCCAAGAAAACTTAAGTAATAATTATAATTTTGGGGGGTCTTCTCTCTCTCTTTCTCTCTGAAAATGCATATTGTCTTTTTCAATTAATTTTTAATTTTAAAAAAGCATCATACAATTAAAACAAAAAGATGCACATTTTATTTACTGGGAAATTCTTGCTGATTTTTACATAGGGGTATGACAAAATGACATCATAATTTACTGTTATTTCATCCACAGAAACTGGAAGAGAAGATGACCTAACTGTTTTATTAAACCCTTCAATGTCTTCTACCTGCCCTTTACATTCAAAATTTTCTTCCTGCACACGTCTTTGGTTGTAAATAATCTTTCCTTTGTGAAGCTCATGAAATTGGTCATGATGTGACATAGGTTTTGACAGTGCCATTTTTGATTTGCTTGTTACCTAGCAGGTTGATTTGTGATAACACCACTGGGAGGCCACGTCTAGCCTATATCAGGCAGCAAACTCTGGTGGTTTAAGCCTCTTTTGTTTAAAATGGTTAGGAAATAAAGAAGAATATTACATGACATTTAAAAATTATATTAAATTTGAAGTTTAGTGTCCATAAATAAAGTTTTATTGAAACACAGCCATGCTCACTTTTATGCATATTTTCCATGGCTGTTTTTATCTTGTAAGGACAGATTTGCATAGTTGCAACAGAGACCATATGGCCCACAAAGCTGAGAACATTTACTAAATGGCCCCTTATAGAAACTAAGTTGTAGACCCTGGCCTATATACTCACATTACACTGTAAATGCAAAATATAGGTATTTAGTAGTACTTAAACTTCTGGATGAATGATCTTATATAGTGAAATGTATAGTTGTATCTACATTACAGATATCTCCTAAAAATTTTACCATTTTTTCAGGGTTTTTTTTGTTTTTTTTTTTTTTTAGCTTTTCCGGGTACATAATTTTATCTGTAAATAATTATGATAATTATGTCTACTGTTTTCCAATACTTCTAAGCAATGTTTTCTGTACTTACTTCTAATCAATGTTTTCTCCTAATTACACTGATAGATTTTCCTGGAAAATATTGATAATGAAAATTTTACTTTTCCCTAACTGTGATATAAGTATTTATAGTGTTTCATTGCTAAGATATATTTACATCAGTATCCCTAGTGATATAATGTGTTGATGTAAATTTGATTTGCAACAGATAGACTTTATCATGTAAGGAGGTTCCTTTTATTTCTCTTTTACAAAGAGGATTTATAATTACAAATAAATATGGTATTTATTAAATTCCAATTTCTAGAATCTAAATATAGTTCATATTCTTTTTTTACCCATTAATGTAATATATTTCATTAATATATTGTAAGTATTGCATCATTTTTTCATCACTATTTCTGACCTTATTTTTGGTGCATTATTTTTATTAAGTGTATCTGATACATTTTCTTTTATCCCATTTAAGATTTTTATATCTGTATTTATTAATGATATTGGTCGTAGATTCCATTTTTGAGGGTGTTCTTTTGATAGTAAAATATCAACTTTATATTTGCTTCTGAAAATTTTTTTTAGTAATTTTTATATTTTGCTGTGCTTTGAGCCAATTTACAATATGTGGAAATAAATTTTTTCTAGATAATTTAGATACTTATTCTTAGAATAGATCAATAACTCATCTATAAAAAAGTCTTATTTGTTATTTTATTACGTATTTTTTCAATTCACTTCTTTGTAATTTGCCTGGTCAAGTTTTCTACTTTATGTACCATTTTAACAGTTTTATTTGCATACACATGTCCATTTTGTAGAGAATTTCAAGGATTTTAACACAATAGCACACAGTAAGTTTCATCTTTGCTTTTTTGTTAAAGCCACTTTTCTCATTTTTTGACATTATGTATTTGTCTTTTCTTTACTTTTGTCAAAGTTGGCAGAGATTTTTCCATTTTTTTTTTTTTGGAGGTTTCACAGTTACATTTCTCAATTATTCTGCTTACTGATCCATTGACTTCGGTTTGCTCCTGAGTTTCTTCCTCCTTATTTGTTTCGTTCTTTTTTTATTCTGAATTAGTTAATAAATTTTTTCTTTCATACTTAATTATTAAAAAGTCATATAAGGCAATGAATTATTTTGAAAACCATCATGACTAACTACATTCATAAAAGGCTGTATCTGTATTGTAGTTCTGATTTCTTTACAGCAAGATTTAATTTGAAAAGTTTTTACTTTAAAAGGTTTTTAAAGCTTCTTGTTTACTGTTTGTAGTTGATATTTTAGCAAGTTTTGTAAGTTTAATGTATTGTATTCAAAGGATGTGGGTGATATCTACAAAATTTCTGTCTTCTACAGTTCATTGAGGTGGATTTTTTGTTTCATTTCTTTGCTGCTTTGTTTGATTTTTTTTTAACTTATTTGCTTTGCTATATTGATTAGTTTTGGAAATTATAAAAAGAAAGTATTCTCTGTATAGTACAAAGTTTGGTACATAGTTATTAAAATAACAGTGCTAATTACTTTATTCACATCTCCAGTGCTTTTTTTTTTTTGCATACTTGGTCCCTCAAAAACTGAGAAAAATGAATTTATGTCTTCTATAATTGTGTTGAATTTATAACAGTTTTGCACAATAATGCACTGCTATTAAGTTTACGAATTTATGACTAGTATACCTTTATTGGAAAATTTACCTTTATAAATATAAAATTACCTTACTTAACAATTTATGTTATTTTTGCCTTGTGATTTTTTTTCTAATAACATTGCAATACCTACATTTTTGCTTTTATTTGCCTGATGTATTTTTGCCCACTTTTTATTTTTAATTTTGGCAACTTGCTTCATGCTTCTTTTAAATAAACAGCATCTGTTCAACTTTTGCTTTGTGATCTAATTTGGTACCTTTTGTTAGTTAATGTAAATCAACCAATTCACAATTTATTATCATAAATGTTAGGTATATTTGATTTTTCTTCTAATTCTTTTTGGTTTCTACTTTTAATCCTATTATTTATCCTCATTTGCCTATTGGGGTATATCAACTACAGTCTTTTCCTTCTTTCTTTTTTCTCCCTCTATATTTTCTGGTTACTTGGAATGCATATATTGCCTGTTTTATTCCATTATCTTAAAAGAAATTGTCAGCATCATAAACGAAACAATGTATACAAGTATTAACTACCCCTATATGAGATAAAAATAATGGGTACAAAGCTATGCTGTCTACCCTAAGTGAATCAATCCATAGTATATGAATGTATTGAAGCAACACATTGTGCCCCACAAATATGTACAAATAAAGTTTTTTTAAAAGAAAGTGAGAATACTAATTCTTTTTTGTCCAACTATTTCCCAGTTTTAAAAATATATACATAATTTGGTATTTCATATTAATTTAAAGTATTATTTATAAGTATATCATTCTATAATCATGTTGACAACAATTATTTAAATTCTAGCTGTATGATTTTACTCCATATCCTAACTGGGAGTTCTTTTTATATTATAATTTCCCCATTTTTTGTATCATCTTCTGTAGAGCTGAAAGTATACCTTAAAATTACTTTTTTGTGAAGAACACGTTGATGATATATTTCTTCTGCTGCTGCTTTGTGAGAATGTTTCTCTAATGCCTTCTTATAAGAATTAAATTTTAGTCTTTTTTTTCTAAAATATCTTGTTCTTTTAGTCTCAGATGCCTAATATGGGGAAGATAAGATACAGCCAGATTTTTTGCTTGTGTTTTTCCCCTCCTCAGAAGCTAACCTTTTTTTCTCTACCAGAAACTTTATAGATTTTTTATCTTTCCAACTTCTCTAGCTCAATATACGTCTAGATTTTGGTTTATTTTCATTAATGTATCTGTTATTCAATGATCCCTTTTGACTTACAAACGTTTTGATTTAAAGATTCTATTCTTTTTGAGATTAGAAACTGTTGCAATTACTATGTTCGCTTAGTTTCTCCCTCTCAAATTACAATCTTTATAGAATTGTCTGGGCTTTTGCCTCATATATATCTTTATATTCTTAATAATCATTTCTACCTCATTATCTTTTTACTCTGATATCTTGGAAAACTTCTTGAATTTGTCTTCTATTTAAGAGCTTCAATGTGCTGCATTTTCAAATTTGCTGTTTACTTAGGAATTATTGTACTTTGGAATTTAGCTATTTTTAAAAGGATCCATGCTGTCTCCAATTGTACTCTCTTGCTGTCAGCTTTAATTTTATATTTAAAGTGACTTTTAAAATCATTTTTTCCCTTTTCTTTTTTTTTTTTTTTTTTGTGGCAGGCTGA
>NW_007726120.1:1043127-1181070 GCF_000696425.1 Galeopterus variegatus
ATGATCCCTTTTGACTTACAAACGTTTTGATTTAAAGATTCTATTCTTTTTGAGATTAGAAACTGTTGCAATTACTATGTTCGCTTAGTTTCTCCCTCTCAAATTACAATCTTTATAGAATTGTCTGGGCTTTTGCCTCATATATATCTTTATATTCTTAATAATCATTTCTACCTCATTATCTTTTTACTCTGATATCTTGGAAAACTTCTTGAATTTGTCTTCTATTTAAGAGCTTCAATGTGCTGCATTTTCAAATTTGCTGTTTACTTAGGAATTATTGTACTTTGGAATTTAGCTATTTTTAAAAGGATCCATGCTGTCTCCAATTGTACTCTCTTGCTGTCAGCTTTAATTTTATATTTAAAGTGACTTTTAAAATCATTTTTTCCCTTTTTTTTTTTTTTTTTTTTTTTGTGGCAGGCTGATATGGAGATACAAACCCTTGACCTTGGTGTTATAACACCACTATCTAACCAACTAAGCTAACCAGCCAACCCTAATCTTTTTTTTCTAATTCAATTTTATTTGTCTTTATTTTTGTGGGATACAGTGTATTGTTTCAATACATGCATATCCTGCACAATGATTCACTAAGGGTAGATAGCATAGTTTTGTCCCCATTAGTTCACCTCTAGACTTTCCGCCCACCCCCACTCCTCCCAGCCTCTAGTAACCATTATTCTACTCTTTACCTTTTTTTAAAGCACACACACACACACACACACACACACACACACACACACACACACACACACACACTGACATTCTTATTGCAAAAAGAAATTTGGTGAAGGACATGAACAGGTAAGTCACACACCCCAAAGAAATGTGCTTAGTAAGTACATAAGTACATTCTCAGATCTAGTTGTCAGCAGGGGCAAGGCTGGCCTGGCCCTAGCCCCAGGATCCCAGATGTTGGCTGGTTCTGTTGCAGGACTGTATGTGTGGCGGGGATGGAGCTAAGGTCCACATCCCTGTCTCTCAGGAACCCTGGGCATTGCAGCCCCCTAATCTTAATCAGAGTATGTGTCAGCATTAAAATGTTCTGTTCTGCTTGTAATAATTCTGTTTCATAAAAAAGTATCTTCCCGAAGTGAATCAATGTATAGTATATGCATGAATTAAAACAACACATTGTACCCCACAAACATGTACAAATAAAGGTTAAAGAAAAGTGAGAATATTAATTCTTTTCTTCCCTTTCCAACTATTTCCTAGTCTATTATTAAGAACATGCTCCTTATTTTGAAATACTATCTTGTCATGTCTGGTGATTTTTTTTTTCCTGTTTACTCATCCTTACACAAGATTTTTTTTTAATTGTAACATAATTGATTGTACAGCATTAAATATCAATACCTGTGTGCAATATGTGATGCTTAAATCAGGACAGTTAGTATACTCAACATTACATAATGTAATCATTTTTTGGAGCCCTTTAACAATTTCTCACCACCATACCTCCCCCTTTCCACCTCTGGTGGCTTCAGTTCTGTTCTCTCCTTTATAAAATTCAATGAATTATTGTTTTTGTTGTATCTTTCTTTTTAAAACTTATTTGCTTATTTTTTTAAGTCCCACTTATGAATGAGATCATGCAATATTTCTCTTTCTATGCCTGGCTTATTTCACTTAACATCATTTTCTCTAAGTTCATTCAGGTTGCTGAAAATGGCAGAATTTCATTCCTTTTTTATGGCAGAGTAGTATTTCATCTAATAGAGTATATTTTTACGCTGTAAAACATTGGGACTTGTCATGGTTTTATCAAATATTGTTGGCTTCCTGTAAACATCTAAAAATCTTTTAGGCAGAAGGGAAAGCTTTAACTTTATTTTAACAGTTGCTAGTTTAACTTGCTTTAACTTTGCTCATTCAAAGATCCAGTGTCCTGAAGAAAATAACAGCCTTTCTATTGCAGCAGAGACTAAGTAGCTTTGGCAGCCAGAACCAGTCATGGGAAGTGATTCATTATTCATATTCAGGAAGTGACTCCCGAATTCAAATATTTTTAAGGGGAGCAGTATTCCCGTTCTTTGTCTGGCATGGCTGTCTGTGTCTATAAGCTGCATACCAACTCTCCCATCTATTGAACATTTCAGAAATGTTGTTGAGACCTGCAATGTCCTACTACTGCTGCAAAACTTTCTCTTCCTCCTGTTGCTTTGCCTCCCACAGATTTGTCACCTCTCTTCCCCTGGGTGGCAGAGCCGCAAAAGATTACTCAAAGCCCATCTCTTCTGAGCAATGAGAAGTCCTGAAGGAGTTAATCTCCCAGAACCCTCAAGAGAGAGGCATTCCTTTCATTTGGGAAATTAACCACAAACTGGGGTTCTTGCCGCACATTTATTCTCCAGACCAGGAAGTTACAGGAAAAGAACATTGGTGGATTTTTTGCTAAGTATTATTTAACAAGTTTAACAATAGAGGCTGGTAACATCAGTAAAACAAGCAAAGTGACATTCCACAATGCAACTTGCAAGAGGTTAAGTTGATCCACCAAGAAAAGCTTGATCTTAACAAACACTGTTTTTCCCTACTGCAGCTCCCCCAGTGTTTTACATGTCAATCAAGTAACTTGTTTGTCCCTGAGCCAGCAACCTTGCTGTGTTACAATTCTATATCTTACAACAGAAACTTTTAGCTTGAGGAAATTTTCCTGACTTTTGCAAGGTTAACATTTCTATATGTAATTTCAAAAGTTTAGGCTAAGCCTGAAACTACAAGAAACTAGGCCCAGTGAAATATATTTACTTTATAGTATACTTCACATCCTCCAACTTTTGCCATGGGATCCAGGTGTGATTGTGGTGTTCTACTGGCACAATTTTCATTTATTTCTGAGTAAAACTGGTCTTCTTATTCCTGCATTCCTGCATATGTCTGGCTTTCCTTCAGTCTGGTCCTGCTGAACTATATCTAGAAAAAGACATGATGGCATGTGCCGATCTCATTTCCCCAGCTTCCAGCAAGGATGCATATTTCCCCTCCTCAACTCTTTTCCAATTGTGCAATGCTCTTTTTATTTGCATCTAGCAGATGAGCAGGTTGTAGCTTAGATGTCTGATCCAGTGACTATTTTACCCATAAAAGCCTTCAAATCCTAAGATTATTCATAAATAAAGGAAAGAGATAAAATAGAAGTATTCACTGACTCTAATAAATATGTTTTTATTTCCTTAATAGAAAATAATTTCTATATTTATCATCTTTCAGTTCAAAAAATTTCCTTTTCCTTTCTTTTTAAAAATCTCATAGCTTTTTCTTTCTCTTTCCCTTTTTTCTTTCTCTCTCTCTCTTTCTCTTTCTCTCTTTCTTTCTTTCTTGGTGAAAAGTTATTGCCAGTAAAAAGAGCACAGGACAGGGAGTCAGGAAAATGGATCTGATAGTATCTATACTCTTAAAGTCTATAAGCCTCAATTTCATCACCTGTAAATTGAAAGAAATGGTCTACACTCTCTCTAAAGTACCTTCTCATTCTGTATGTCTTCCAGTCCACATTAATAGAATAATTGCTAGGCTGATATCCATTTTGAAAGAACTACAGAGTAAATCAACATGGAGAGACTAGATTGTTTTCTCATTTAAAAGAAAGGAAGTTGCTCAACACTCCAGTTCTGAGTTACAGTTAAAGCACAGAAGTTATGTGCTAGCTAACAGATGTGCTGTTAAGTGGTTTAACCTTGGCTTTCCTCTATTAACTTTTTGTGTCCATTTATTTTCTATCATTTGTGGAAATGAAATGTGCTGAACTACCTCAAGAGGGGTACACCTATAAGGTGAGAGTGATTTGGGAAATCCTCCGTTTGGATCTTTGTTAACGTGAATGATCTCTAATATGGAATAAGGCTGTGGCTCTATTACCTCCTCTCATACCTTGCCTGAGCTTCCCATCATTTTAGTCTCTCTGTACCATTGCTTATGATGTTGAATGTGTTTTAGGTGTTTAAAAACAAAAATGGATATTTCAGTCATACTGAAGTAGTGCTTCATAATAAAGAGTAATTGTTTACTGTTGCTCTGGGTATTGCTTAACTGCACAGTGAAATAGCTTTTGAGAGCTTTGGTATTCTTGCAATTAAAATGGCTTTTTTTTAAAACTAGTGATTTATCTGGATTTCTGTCCTGCTTCAAAATGGTAAAAGGATACACATTTTGATTTATAATATTGTCTAGATGTTTTGCTTCTCTGTATGTGTTTTTTGTGCCCATCTCTAATAATGGGTGTGGATTTCTACCATTAATTCAAAAATTTCATTGAATTTTTAAATATTGGTGGCTTTTTTTTCATTATTTGCCTCTTTGTTGAAGCTATAATTTGAATTTCCTTTAAATGAAAATTCCATCTATTTTTTAGATTGCTTGGCTGCTTATAAATATAAAGATATTCTTTGTTAATACTCTTTTCTTATTCAGCCAGACTAACAATTTAAATAAAGGGAAAGGTTACTTTTTACTTTTTTCTTATATTTCTTTTTACCATAATATTTTCTCTTTTATATTTTACTTTGGTTAATAAATAATCTCATTTTCAACTTCCTTTTGGGAAAGCTTATCGTTTTACTCCTTGTTATAGAAAAAAGTCTATGATGGTCTAATGAACTGTGGAAAATTCACCTACTCTTATAAAGCATACTAATCAGAAGTATCCATCTCCACACCCCAATCCCCACCATTCAATTTCAAGCTGATTTAGGTTTCTTCCTGCAAAAGATTTCTCACTGGTGTCCTTTATCTTAGTCTTCTTCTTACTCCAGTATCCCAGGGAAGAGTAATTTTTCTTGAATACAACTTTATTCTGTTTTCCTCTATAAATCTGGATGGCTTCACATGGGGTTGACTTCAAAGAAGGAAAGGATTAGTGAAGTCTAGGAAAGCCAGAGAAGGTTTTTTTCTCCTGTGTATCAAGTCCCCCAAACAAGAACCTTGGAGTCATCTCTAGCTTCTACAACTCCTTCTCCAGCAAGGCACAGTCAAATTTCAAATTTTATTGAAGAAACCCCAGAAAAGCTCAAACCATCTCCTTATTCCCATTGTTTCTTCTTGGATTTTGACATTCATTTTCTCTTGCCTGGGCTCTTGCAACAGGCTTTTGTCTTGTCTCTTGCCCTCAAGGGCTTCATATTCCAGACTTCCTCAATATTATCTGAATAATATCTAAAAAGTAAATCTGATTGTGTTGCTTTTCTGAATAATGTTCCCCAATGATTCCCTGTGTCTTTAGTGTAAAATTTAGATTGCTTGATTTGCACATGAAGCAACTCCACTCTAAGGACCTTATATTCCATCATGAGGTTTTACTATATATAAAGCTAGAGAGGTGACAGTTGCCACAATCTGATCTGTTAATAGTAGATGTAAAACAAAATTTTGCATCAGGAATGAGACAAGGATGGCCACTCTCATCATTTCTATTCAACATAGTACTGAAAGTTCTAGCCAGAGCCATTAAGTGAGAGAAAGAAATAAAAGACATCCAGATAAGAAAGGAAGAAGTTAAATTGTTTCTGTTTGCTGATGACATATCATATATAAAGTAAACCCTGAAGACTCCACCAAAAAAAATTGTTAGAACTAAAAAATAAATTCAGTAAAGCTTCAGAATACAAATTCAGTATGCAAAAATCAGTAGTCTTTCTATACACTGACAACAAACTATCTGAAAAAAAATCAAGAAAACAATCCTATTTACAATAGCATGAAAAAGAATACTTACGAATAAACTTAACCGAGGAGGTGAAAGATCCATACATGGAAAACTACAAAACATTGATGAAAGAAACTGAAGAAGACACAAATAAACAGAAAGAAATTCTGTGTTTATAGATTGGAAGAATTAATGTTCTTAAAATGTTCAGGCTACCCAAAGTAATCTACAGATTCAATGCAATATTTATGAAAATTCCAATAACATTTTTCACAGAAGTAGAAAAAACAATCCTGAAATTCATGTGGGACCATATAAGACCATGAATAGCCAAAGTAATCTTGAGCCAAAGCTGAAAGCATCTTCCTACCTGGTCTCAAAATATATTACTAAGTTATAGTAATCAAAACAGCATGGTACTGACAGAAAAACAGACATATAGGCCAATGGAACACAACAGAAAGCCCAGAAATCAGTGCATGCATTTACAGTCAATTGGTCTTTGACAAAAGTGCCAAGAACACAAAATAGGAAATGAACAGTTTCTTTAATAAATGGTGTTGGGAAAATTGTGTACCCACCTGCAAAAGAATGAAATTGGACCCTTATCTCACACCATACACAAAAGTCAACTCAAAATGAACTAAAGATCTAAAACTATAAAACTTCTAGAAGAAAACATATGGGAAAACTTTGTGACATTGGTCTGGGCAATGACTTTTTGTAAATGACCCCAAAAATACAGGCAAAAAAACAAAATTAGACAAATGGGATTCCATAAAACTAAAAAGCTTCTGCACAACAAAGGAAGCAATCAACCAAGTGAAAAAACAACCCAAAGAATGGGAGAAACTATTTGCAAACAGCATCTAATAAGAGATTAACATTCAAAATATATAAGTAACTCAAATAATTCAATAGCAAGAACACAAGTAACCTGACTAAAACATAGCCTGACTAAAAGCACCTGAATTGGCATTTCTTAAAAGAAGACATGGCCAACAGCTATATGAAAAAATGCTCAACATCACTAATCATCAGGAAAATGCAAATCAAAACCACACTGAGATATCATATCACAATTATTGGAATGGCTATTGTCAAAAAGACAAAAGATAAGTGTTGGCAAGGTCATGAAAGACAGGGGACACTTTTACACTGTTGGTGGGAATGTAAGTTAATACAGCCATTATGAAAAACTATATGGAGGCTCCTCAAAAAATTTAAAGTAGAACTACCATGTAATTCAGCAATTCCACTTCTGGGTATATATATATCCAAAAGAAATGAAATTAGTTTGTCAAAAATATACACTCCCATGTTCATTGCAGCATTATTCACAATAGCCAAGATATGGAATCAATCTTAAGTGTCCATCAGTATATAAAGGGATAAAGAAATACACACACACAGGGAGAGAAATACTATTCAATTATAAAAAAATAAAATCCTGTCATTTCAACAACATGAATGAAACTGCAGGGAGGACATTATGCTAAGTGAAATAAACTAAGCACAGAACGACAAATACGGCATGATCTAACTTACACATGGAAGCTAAAAACGTCAAACTTATAGAAGCAGAGAGTTGAATGGTGGTTACTGGGAGTGGGGAGATGGGGAGATGCTGTTCAAAGAGTGCACAATTTCAGTTAGGATGAATAAGTTCCAGAGTTCTATTGTATAGAATTGTAACTATAGTCAACAATAATGTACTATATTCTTGAAAATTGCCAAGAGAGTAGATTTTACATGTTCTCACCATAACTAAATAAGTATGTGAGGTGATGGAGATATTAATTGCCTTGATTTAATCATTTCACAAGGTACATGTGTATCAAAATATCACATTGCAAACCATAAATATATACAAATTTTATTTGTCAATGTGAAAAATAAAATAAAATAAATATTGAAATCTAAAACCTATATCAGGAATTAAAGTCGTGACTAACATTTTACAAGATACCCAGATGATTTTCATCACCATGCAAACATGGTGGTTAAAAACTTGGGCTCAGACGTCAGGCTGCCACAGTCCAAATTCAGGCTTCTCTGGTCACTAATCTGTTCTTGGGCAAGTCATAAGCCTCTTTCAGCCTCCTTTTGTAAAACGAGGTTAATAATTTTTTTACCCTACATGTTATTGTAAAGACTGAATTAAAAATATATGGAATATATATAAAGCATTTAGAAAAGCACCTAGTCTTACTAAGATTTCAACAAATATTAGCTTTTCTCGATTTAAAAAAATGGTCATTATTATGGTGTTCTATTGTGTTACATTTCTGGAGTATTCAAATAGAAAAATTTTCATAATTTTAAGCCAAATTTGTCCTCACATGAGGACATCATATTTTCTTTTACTCAAATAAAAATATCAATTCAACAGTGGGAGATATATGTATGAATTATTACCTAAGTTTATTTTTATTACAATCATGTCTCTAGATTTCTGTATCAGCTTTTTATTATTTCTATATGTTATTTCTTCTGTAGCTATCCACAAAACTCATTTATTATCAGTGATGGCTTTATTATTCTTTCCTGAGTTTCCCAATTCCAACTCTTTTCTTCTTAGCTTTTTTAGCAGGAATTTACACAGGATTTTACTGAAAAGATTGAGATGATCAGGTGAATTTAATCTTCTCTGTCATTTCCTTTCATTTAACTATCTCTTCATCCATTTACTCTGACTTTCCCCCTTGCTTAATGATTTCAAATCTTAGTGATTTCTTCTTTGTTCTTTACCCCATCCTATCCTTCTTATTTCAAGAGAAAGTCTCCTCAAGCAAGTTCTATCTCCATATCTTTAATTTATTCTTCATAAACTCCTTTTCTTCTGCCTTCAAGCAAGCATTGCTCTCGCACTAAAACAGGTGCTCTTTGGTTTTATTTTGCCCGTTTTTCTGCTCTGAACAGTAAACTTCCGAAACAAGTTTTGTGCCCCTATTTTTTTATTTCTTTATAATCCACTCATTGTTTATTCACTCTCACTACTGTACTAAAACTGTAATTGTAAGTATGTATATCAATATTTTCATATTAATATTTTATAATATTTAATCTATTTTGTAATACACTTTCTTCTTAAAAGCTTCAATAGTTGCCATTGACTTTTGACATCTTATTTGACGTGTTCTCTTCTCTGCCCACGAGCATCCTTCCTTGATTAGATCTGCAACTTGACCTAGGTAAGAACCTCCACTACAGACAGATCTTCTCATCTGCTATTATTGCAACCCGCTTCGTTGTCTCTTACTGATCAGAGCCAGGCCC
The DNA here is from genome assembly GCF_000696425.1 of Galeopterus variegatus. Lineage (NCBI taxonomy): Eukaryota > Metazoa > Chordata > Mammalia > Dermoptera > Cynocephalidae > Galeopterus > Galeopterus variegatus. The sequence goes on from NW_007726120.1 coordinate 1,052,057, forward strand.
TGCTTGGAGCTGGGCCTTTACTCCTGATTTTCCCTTCCAATTGGAATGTCTACTCACTCCAGGCCATCCTTTAAAGCCCAGTCTAAGTACCACCTCATCCAAGGAGACTGTACATTACTTCCACCCTCAATAGCTTTAACCTTGTACAACCAGCAAGTGATGTGGAATAAGCCCCTTCTGAGAGAGAGGGGAGTCAAAATACATGAGTTCAGTCTTGCATCTGTCACCTAGTTGCTGTGGCAAGTGATATAGCCTGACTAAAAACTCAGTTTCTTCATCTAAAAGGTGAGAATATTCATATTTACCTGTTCTACCTCTTAGGGTTGTTGTGAATAGTGAACAAAATAATTTCTATAAAATCATTTTGTTAGATTAAAAATGAAAAAGAAAACTATCGGGCCAGCCCGGTGGCACACTGCTACAGTGCGCCGCTTGGGAGCGTGGCAGCGCTCCCGCCGAGGGTTCGGATCCCACATACAGACCGGTTCCCGCTCACTGGCTGAGCGAGGGGCGGGCGCAGCACCGAGGGTTGCGGTCCCATTGCCGGTCCTGGTCCGGTACGGGTGCGACACTGAGGGTTGCGGTCCATTGCTGGACACGAAAAAAAACAAAAAGGAAAAAAAAAAAAAAAGAAAACTATCGAAGCCTGTCATTGTTATCACAAATAAATCGTATACTGCCATGTTGTTTTGTATTGCTTTTGTACACTGTTCTCTAATGTTGTTACTGGATTTGGTGTTGTTATTTAAATTTGTATCTGTTTATTTTGACTATGTATATAGGTTTTGAATTCTTTAAGGGCAGAGAATATTGGTGGAGCCAACTCCTAATTAAGTTAGAGTTAATTATTTTGGAAGCATAATCAAGCTTGCACTTCAAATTAAAGTAAGAACCTGTATTACAGAGCTTACAATCTTCTTGCTAGCCTCATGGAAATAGCAAATTGAGGATACCTGATAGGAATACTGTCACCTGAAAGAGGGTTGGCAAGAGAGTGAGAGAAGATGGTTGGCCTGTCTTAGCTTACCCAGGCCTAGCTTGGTGTAGCCACACACACTTATGGGAAACAGGAAGTAGATGAAAGGTAGTGGAGCTTGGTCTCATGACATTTTCTTTAATTAAAATATAATTTCCATAAAATAATATTCACATATTTTTAAGTGTACATCAGTTTGAATTTTGACAAATGTATTCCCCTGTCCAATTACTATTCCAATTAAGATGTAAAATATTTCTATCACCCCAATGCCCTTTCCAAGTGAATCCTTTCTGCCCCCAGAGACAATCACTATTCTGATTTCTGTCACCATAGCTCAGTTTTACCTGCTCAATAACTTCACATAAATGGAACCATAAGGTGTGTACTACTTCTCTCACTCAACACAATGGCTTTTCAAAGATTTAACCATTTTGTTGCATATATAGGTGATTCATAACTTTTTTTCATTGAGTGGTACTCTACTACATAAATCCATCATAGTATTTTTTGCATTCACCTATTGATGGACATTTGAGTTGTTTCTGGGTTTTAGTTATTGTAAAAAAGGCTGCCATGGACATTTTGTGGGTGTATATTTTTATTACTCTTGAAATTGTCAGATATGATAAAAAAGTGAGGTCTTATGATATGCTGTTTTCAAGAGACAGACATTTTAAATTTAATAACACAGACAGGTTGAAAGTAAAGCAATAGCAAAAGATACAGCATGCAAATACTAAGCAAAAGAAAGCTGATATGGCTATATTAGTATCAAATAAAGTAGATTTCAAGATAAAGAATAATAACACAGATAAAATTGGTGTTTCCCCAGAAATTAAAGGACCAATTTGTAATAAGATATAATAATCTTCAGTAGGTAAGATAAAATAATAGAGTTTCAAAATCCAAGAAGAAAAAAATGGCAGAACCAAAGAGGGTAGTAGACAAATCTGTAATTATTGTTAGAGATTTTAACAATCCTCTCTCAGTACTTGATAGAACAAGAAACAAAAATTGTAATGATATGGGAAACTTGAATATTATCAATTATTAAACATGAGAACCTAATTGACAGTTATAGAATATCACACCCAATATACATTCTTTTTAAGTGCACACAAAACATTTACCATAGACCATATGCTAGGCCATAAAATAAGTCTCAATTCATTTCAAAGAGTACTTGACTACAATGGAATTAAGTTAAAAACTAATAACAAGAAGATATCTAGAAAAACCCCTTTTTTTCAACATTAAGCAATTTATTTCTAAATAATCAGTCCACGGATCAAAGAAGAAATCACAAAGAAAATTAGAAAAATGTGCTATATTGAATGATTAAAAAAAAAAACCAAGATGTTAAAAATCTGTGCTATGCCTTTAAACATTCTGTTGTCACAGAAACTGATTAATTAAATTAGCATTTAATTCTCTTCAGAAAAATTGAGGAAGGGGCTGGACAGAACGCTGAGAATTATAGGAATCAAGCCCGCGGTCAGCCAACATTTTTATTCTATGATAAATGTAATGAGGTCATGGGATCTTGGTTAGACCAATAGGTAAATATCCTTTTAGCATGCCAATAAACAGAATGCTAGATCAACGTTTTTGCAATTTTTCCCTGATTAGTCCAATGTAGCAGTGGGATGGTGATTCCATTTTCATTCAATGAAATGCTAGTGGAAATAGTCCAGATAGTGTTAATATTGATGGGAAATTATAACTAAAGAATAAAGTTAGGTGGTGATTAAAGAGTAGAATAGGCAACCAAGGAAAGTTTTGAAATCTCTGTTCTGAGTTATGAGACAAAACCATCTGCCTCTGATTTTACTTTAATCCTTAATGAATATAATAAGCCTGACTAAATGATCTCTTGGGAGGCCCCCTTCCAAACACAAAACCTATTATTTTAATTAGCATTGGTAATGGTTCCAAACAGGAAAAAACTTACTCAAGATTATAAAGAAAAATAGTGATTCGATTCTAAATCTAAGTTGTATCTTCTAATTTACAAAATCTTTTTTTGGAAAAATATTTTCTTTATAGAACTCAAACCATCCCCCCCACCCCACCTCTCTCTGTATCTTTTATAAGAAACCAAAAGAAACCTCAGTTTGCAGTTTGTAATCATGATTTGAACTTTTCAAAAAATGTGTGAGTCATTTCTTGCCCTTTGATAATTTCCAAATGACGAAGCTTGGCTTTTATAGATCAGTCCTTGCTTTTAATTATTTCAGTATCTTTCATTTGGTTGGGAGTGAGGAAAATAAATGAGAAATGTCATTCATGAGTGTGAGCCTGGTAATGACTATGTAGAGAGCAAATGGTCACTTCATTGAGAGTTGGCAGACTTTTCTGAGCCTTTTGCCCTTTTCCCTTCTCCAGCCTCCTGTTTTTCCTACTTTCCTTTGCAGATGATACTGGTGTGGCAATATGGTGGAGTGGGAATCACATGAATCTGACATATGTGGGCTTCTGCGTCTTGTACGTGGCTGGAGATGCTGTTCAAAATGTACTCATCTTATGAATTCTAGCCATACTTTTAAAATTCACATACACAGAGCTATATAGGGAAATTTTAAACATAGAATGCCAGACATAATTTTTTTTGTCCAAAATATCCTTTCTCCATTTATTCCTACAGGCAAAACTTGATATTTAATAACATTAAGAAAAAGAAGAAAATGAATTAGCAATGTTGCATTGCTTTACAGTTCGAAAAATATTTTACTTCCAATTATCTGAATTTATTCCAGTAGGAACCTTATGGACTTGACCAGGACCAGAACTATCTTTATTTTAAGAAGAGCAGAGAAAAAACTTTTAAAAGAAAGGAAAAAAAAACCCAATGTTTAAGAGGTTGAGAGAAGTGAGGAACGGAGTGACTCTGTATTTGTTATCTCTATAGTATATTAGGAGTGATTAGAAGTGAAGTAATGTGCTAGTGAAGGTAGCTGCCAACATAGGGAATTAGATGCATACATTGCCAACGTGCTAGATATACTTTTCACACGTGAAAACAAACAAAACTGTTTTGTAGCAAAACCTGTTTTGTAGCTGTATCTTTTCACTGTTGCTATTGTCTATTTTAAAACCTGCATCATGGTTAGAAAGAGTATCCCTTTTCTAATCTTTGAAGATTTCAACAAATATTCCCATGCATTAGCGGCAGGCAACGTTTTGCTCTGTCCACTTCTCGGATGTTGAGCTGTTTCAAGCTGCTAAATTAGGTTGCTGTACTCTCCATATCCGTAAAGCTGTTCTTGGGTCCACTTCCCAGGCAGCTGTCCAGGTTTGGGTTTTTCCGGGCAATCCAGGCATAGCCATCCTGCTTTCAGCATCCTCCTTCTGTGCTCAGGCGAGGGACATTGAACGGCAATGAGCTTTCCTTTTTTTCTGGTGCTATTGTTGCTTCTCAGAGTCTGGCTTGGGCTCTGATCTTGACATTTATGTCACAGGTGTCACTGGTGAAACTGCTGTGAAACCAGATGGCAGGCCTAACTGAGGTTGGCTGCGTCTGCTGTTGTCCTCCCTGTCCCCACTACCTGCTCTACTTTCCTTTTCCTGTCGGTGTGTTACTGCCTTGTGCTGTCACTGCATTCGTTCAGTGTTATTCATCCTCCTACAGCCCTTCCCAAAGGCGAGTACCTTTCAGTAACTCTTCTGATGCATTCGCTGCTCGGCACCCTTCACCCAGGAAGCCTCATGACTCTGCTGGCTTTCTCACCTTCCGTCAGGGATTCTGCTTACATCTCATTTCCTCAGCAAGACTTTGCCTGATCACCCTATGTAAAAATGTAGCACGCCCTTTTCCTTCCTAACTCTGATATTTTTTCTCCTTTTTCTACAGTATTTTCCGTAGCAATTAGCACTATCATATTCTATATCTTCTTACTTGTACATTATCTATATTTTTTCATTAGGTTACATAGACTATAAGCTCCATGAGAGTGGGGGTTTTTTTTTGTTTGTTTTTGTCTGCTGGGTTAGTTACTATATCTCAAGCATCTGGAAGAATGCTGGCTCTTAGCAGGCACTTAAAATTTTTTGTCAAATGATGAACTGGATTGTGAATACTGAAAGATCAGGCTTCTAGCTTTATGTTTGGCTTTCGTTCACTGTGCTTAGTACAATACTACGTGTAAGAGCGTGAAAGGCATAGGGGGAAAAACAAGTACCGTCATGCCTTGCTTAAACGAGGGAACTAAGTTCTGGGAAATATGTCATTACGCGATTTCGTTATTGTGTGAACATCGTAGAGTGTACTTATGCAAGCCTAGATGATGTAGCCTGCTACGCACCTAGGCCACGTGGTACAACCGATTGCTCCTGAGTAATACACTGCCCTGTGACATGATGGCTATGACGTCACTAAGCGATACAAAATTTTCAGCTTCATTGTAATCTTATGGGACCACCATGGCATACGCGGTCCAGCATTGACCAAAACTCATTATGAAACCCTTTGTCTGCTCAGGGATTCTTCAGGCCTGGTCTCTGTTTTAATTTACTTTAACATATTGAATCAAAATTTTTTTCCTGTAGCATCCATATTAGTCTTAGATCTGCCATGTAGAGTCTCAAGAGCTTGTTGCACATCCGAAGCCCTTTCAACATGACAGCTTGTTCAGTGTGTGTCTCTTTGAAATCTCCTGCTATTCAATTATTTTACTGACTATCAACTTTGTGCAAGGTGTTGCTTTATGTACTTCAAGAGTTACAAAGAGGACTACATCATAGCTTTATCTCTTGGCAATTACTTAAATAGGAAAAATGTGTGAAAAACAAGTGTTCTTGAGCTTGAAAAAAGTAAAAGGATGTACCCAGTTAGAAAAATGTGAAAGTATTCCTGGAAAAGGTTGTATTTGAGATGTAAAACTCTTACAGTCTTAATAGGTTGAATTGGTGATGTCATAAATTTCAGGTGGTCAAACAGCGTAAACAACAGGTCAGAAGTGGAAACATAGAGATTAATGTGCCCGTTTTGAAAAACTTGAGCAAATCATTGTGTTTGTACCATAAAATACAGGTAGGGGGTGATAGGAGAGAAGACTGGAAAGTTACAGCATTCTTTCCGGGGAGAGGGGCTTGTTTCATATGGATGGTAATTGAGAATGGTTGAAGATTCTTGGGTGTAGGTGACAAATTTAAGCTGACATTTCATTAAAATTGACCTACAAGTAGGTTTGGGGGTGATTTAAAGCAAAGAAAAATGTATATAAGAGGAAGAGTTAAGAGGTTAGTACTGTACTATTTTTTCTCTTTAAGTGTAGTGAAAATTAAGAAAAAGAAGAAGAGATTCCTTAAAGAAAGTTTTCCAGACCAATGAATTTCCTGCAGATTGATAAGACTGGAAAAGGCAAATAAGTAAATATTAAACTTTCTTTGCTGGTGAAATAAGCTATAGAGGCAGAACAAACCTATGTGTTTACATATGCATGTGTGTATATGTGTGGTGTATGCATGCGTGTTGCAGAGGAAAAGCAGCAAAGAGACCAATCTAACTTTACATTAAGGGCCGTGTATTAGAAAAGGCAAGTTCAACCTATGGAAGCGTCAAAATGTCTACAATTACTTATACAGCTATGTATAAGTGAGATATAAAAAGATCAGAAATGTAGAAGATTAGTTTGGTGTTATGACACATAAACTACAGGAGAGAAAACAGAGTGCACTCAGTGAAAATAACAAGAATGCTACTGAATAAATATAGTGTTGAAGCCATTAATTCATCAATGATTTATTAGGTGGTTTATCGCAGGTGGGGCATTATGCTGGGCACTGGGAAAACCAAAGATGAGATAAGAAAGGGGAGATAGGATTTACATAAAGAACTTTACTAAAAGCTAGAAATGACAAACACTGCAAGGTGTTTCTGAAAAAAAAAAAAGGGAAAAGAAACCAGCATCTATTAAGCATCTATCATGTGCAAGTCACAGCGCTTAGCATTTTCTTATAAACTTATCTCATGAAACTGAAAATGAGCCTTCATTTCTGACCGATCAGAAAACTGAGGAGCTGAGAGTTTAAGTTTTACTCAAGGTCACCGAGTTACTAAAATGGTAGGACTAGATTTTAATTCAAATCGTTTGATTCAAAGCCCATGCTCTTTCCAGTAAACCATATCACTTTAGATGTGTCCCAAGAGTTCAGAAGGGAGGCATAGCTCAGCTCAGGAGATGAAGAGAAGCTTCTTAAAAGAAATGTTATGTGAATTAATTTTGATGAGTAAATTTTGAATAGATTGGTTCAGATGGAAAATACATGTATATATTACTATTGTAACTAACTCCATGTTTTAAAAATATAGTTACTATTGTAACTAAAGCCATGTTTTAAAAATATAATACTAGTAATTGTATATAAAATGGATAGATGAGTAACAGACTGAAGAATGGAGACCATATGTTTATAGTAGTGCAAGTAATTGATAATAAGATCTTGAACTTGGCAATGGAAGGAGAAGGGAAGAGATAAATACAAGTCATTTCAGAGGCACAACTGACAGAACTTGATGGAGAGCACTGCAAGGGGGAGAGAGATAGATAATGTTGATACTCTGAACCCCAATGCAGAGGATGGTGCCTTTGAAAGAAATAGGAAAGAGAATTTGGGTTGGTGGGACGTGCTATTTCTATGTCTACTATGCACCCAGACTTTTATAGTGCCTGGACCATAGAAGGTACTCAATACAATCATTTACCTATGTACTCAGTCCCTACTCTGTTCCAGTGATTGTCCTAAACACAAGAGATATAGAAGTGAAAAGAAAAGAGCAAAACAAAATTTCTTCCTCTCATTTAGTACAGTGGACTTCATGTTGTTCCACCCAAGCCAGGTTACTTCCATCTCTTTGATTATTTCTCTGTGCCTCTCCACTGACAGCTGAGTTTTTGCTTCTAAGAATCTGCCCCCATGTCTCTCTTTGGAGGACTGTTTTTGAGTTATCTGAGTCATTGTTCCCACTTCAGCACAACACAAAGTCTGACTGCCTAGAGGTTTACACTTCCCACTCAAACCCTTAACCAATGACTGACTACCGAAGTTATATGAAAATCCAGATTCCTTGCCTCAGGTAGGGACAAACTCACAGACATAAGTTATACTCCAAAGTTGTCCTGTGGTTTCAAAATAAAGCCACCTTGTGCAGGGTTTGGTTAGAAATCACATCTTCACTTGGCCGCTTCTTCATCTGGACCTGCAGGTTCCACCACTCCATTACTGGTTGATTCTGAGAATATTTTTTGTTACTTAATTACTTGCCCATTAGAGCTCATTTCAGTTCTGCTTTCAAAGAACCTGACGTAAGACATGTAGTTTACATTCCAATGGGCAGAAACAGATAAAAAGCAATATACATAATTAAATTGCAGGGTATATTAGGGGTAGTTGAAGGCAAAGAGAGAAATAAGGAAGGAGATGTGGTCAGAGGTGTGTGTGTGTGTGTGTGTTTGTAGGGGTGGTTTGCAATTTTATATAGTGTGGTTGGAGAAGACATCACTGAGAAGGTCACATCTGAGCAAAGACTAGCAGGTGCTAAGGGAATGAACTATGCAAATGTCTGTGGGGAAAGCATTTCGGGCAGAGAGAAGAGCAAGTGCAAAGGCAGGAGTTGAGGGCACATCTGCCGTGACTGGAGAGGAGTGAGCATGTTGGAAAGTCCAGAAACAGGAGAAGGAAGTAAGGGGAGAAGGGCAGATCTTGCAGGAAAACACCAGCCATCGTGTGTACTTTGACTTTTTCTCTCAGTAATATGGAGATTCATTGCAGAGTTTTGAGCAGAATAGTAACTCCATTGTCTTGCATTTTAAAGTAATCTGGTTACTACATTGAGAACAAACTTTAGGAGACCAAGAATAAAGCAGACAGATCAGTTCAGAGATCATTACCAGGTCTGGCTTCATTGAAAGTCACACAGAGCTCTATGCTCTGAAGGACTCCACACATGGGGTCTAATGTTCTGCAGTCACCGTATTGATATTTTTAATAGTTTATCACTGAATTTGTATTTTGTAAGTGAAGTCCATGGGACTACAAAACGTGTTCTGGGACTTGGTGTCAGGCTCTGCCTACTGCCTCCCTGTCAGTGACAGGTTCAATACCACCCAACACCACTGCCCCCTGGCATCCCAGGCTGCTCAGCCTCCCCTTCCCCATCTCTTCTCAGTGACTACTGCCACCTTCCACCAGGGAGAATACTGTGTTCTGTTGCTCTTATCCCTGTTGGGGATTTGTGCACAAACCTGGGTCAAGTCGCAGTTAGGAACGTGCACTCCAGGCTGGTAGCACCAAGGCAAGTGAGGGACTCAGTGGGAGAGAGCTTTTCACTCATCCCCAATCCAGTTGTGTTTAGGTGCAGAGTTTGCAATCCCTTTTGCGGGGGGCGGGGGGGTCACACGTCTACTGTTAGTTGGGGCAGCAGGCTTGTGGGAAGGGGAGATTGACTTCCCTGACCCCAACTGGGGGCAGCAGCTGGTGGGAAGGGGAACCTGGCAGCCGGGGGCAGGGGTAGACACAATCTTCCTCTCTGAATCAAGGGTGCCCACGTGGCTCTGCACTTGCCCTTCGAGCATTTCTCTGCTTCAAGGGATGTAACATTGAATAACAAATAAAAACCATCAGATCAAGAGAGATGTGGTGTAAGCGAGAAAACAACTTACATTTTATTACCTTTTAATGGCCCTTTCTTCCTGTTATTTAAACAAAGAGACCCACGTTTACACTTTGCATTGGGCTCCATAAATTATGTGAGTGGACTCTGGCAATTGAAGTTATCTAAGTGAAAGATGATGGAGACTTGAATCAGGGTGCTAGCAGTAGAGGAAGTGAGAAACAGTTGGATTCTGGATATATTTTAAACATAATTAGTTGATGGGTATGATGTAGGCTATGAAAGAGAGAGAAAGAGAGAGAGAGAGGAATCGGGGTTGGTCTGAGTTGTTCCACCTGAGGACCTGGACATTATTTGAAGAATAAATGAATGATGATGTATCCTGTTATTTGATGAATAAATGAATGATGATGTATCCTGTTATACAATGCCTGAAATACATTGGTGGAGATGAAGGTGCAGTGGCAGAAACAAATTTCAGCTGTTTTGTAAAGGTAGCAATATCAAAACCTGGTGACAGAAATCATAAATTAAGTGAAGGAAAGGGAAACAATGAGGGCAACAAGAACACTTCTAATTTAGGAAAACAGAAGGAATTGGTACCATTGAAGAAAATGAATTTTTTTAAAAAAATAGCACCAATTTCTAAAGAAGATAAGCTCAATTTTGGATATGTTCACATAAATCTCTAAGAAAGACAGCCACAGACAGACAGCTTATACATTGCTGGGAATATGTGATGGGATCCTGAATGAGTGCTCAAGACTTGGGATCTATGCTGAGGGCATCATTAGACACATGTAAGCTGGAGTCACAAGAATGCACAATTTGTCAGAAAATGAATGTGAGGAGAGAGGTATACAGTATTGCAGAAGAAACCTTGGGTGCCACTTACCATTAAGAAGCAAGAGGAAGGTACACCTGAAGAAGGGGTATAGAAGGCAGGATCAGAAAGGGCTAAGATGAAGAGACATGGAAATCAAGGACTGTACATTCAAGAGAGTCATCGCTCACGTCAATGAATAAGTTCCTTGTAAATGTTTAAGCTCTTTCTCCAGGCCTGGAACCAGTACACTCATTACAGTACAAGCAAAGATGTTGAGGAGGCAATTTCTGCTTTCCAGCAGAGGTCAAGCTAGCCCCACAGTAGCAATGTTGTAAGGGGAAACCAAGTTATTCCTAGTGAGTCAGTAGTTTGTTTAATAACAGTGAACCTGTTGGATTTTAAAATATCTTAGGTATAAACTTTAAAAATCAAATGTATTCACATTACCCTTTACAACTTGTGTCTCAGTGGTACAACTTTCAAGGGGAAAATGGAGCAATGAAATGTATTTAGGTTTTGAAATCAGACACATATGAGTTTAAACTCTGGCTCAGTGTGGCAATGACAAGTTACCCAGCATCCATAAACCTTGATCGCCACCACATTTGGAAAGTGACAACAATACTACTTTCTTCACAAATATTGCAAGGATTAGATGAGATAACTAAATTGGCACTAGAATTTAGGTTGTGTTGACGTGATGTGAAGAAAAAAACCCGTGGTCTCTTGGGCTCTCCTTTTTTCCTTCCCTAGCTCTCACTCTTAGACATACACACATATGAACAAATTTTATATCTAGGACATTTTGGAATACAGCCATTTTTTGAGCATTGTTCTTTATTTCAAAGACCTTCTTCTCCTGGCTCTGCCTGCTTGGTATGACATGGGGAAGATGTCCACACATTCACATCGAGTGCCCCACTGGGGAGTTTAGAGGACTGCTTCTTTCTCCCCCTTCGAAGAGCATAAGGGCTGAAGGGAAAATTTTAAGTAGAAGTCCTTGATGAAACAGAATGAATGGGGAAACCTGAGCTGGAAATATTCAGGCATATGGAACAAATAGAAGTGCCTCACTCTCATGGGGAGAACCATCCCCTAGGAAATTTTCTTTCTTTACCTGATTATTAAGAACCAGAAGTGGAATTCTGTGATCCCAGCATAATCCATCCATCAAAAGCAAACTAATATATAATCAGATTGGTGGTGACCTTCCTGTTGATGTGCCATTTAGAGAGGGTTAAATTAGCTCGTGGAAGGCTACTAATATGCATTTAATACATCTGAAGATTAAAAAGAGATGTATAAATGTATCACCAGTCTACATACAATAAGATAAAAATATTTGTATAAAGGTATAGGTAAATCTCATTTTATATAGTTAACAAATTCCCATGAAATTTGAATACAAAGTTATTATCTGTAAATTGGTGTGCATTTCTGTTAAAGAAAAACAAAAAAATTCTTTAAACAAGATAGCAATCATTTAAAGGAATGCCTATGCTTTTTAAAAGAATATTGCTCAACACATATAATATGAAAATGAAGTATAGAAAATAAGTTTGTTTTATATTGAAACTCAACATAGCATTTAAAGAAAAAAAAATGACTTTGACCAGTACATACTGAACTTAAGTCTTTCATATTCTATTATGCTCTGCTCCTAATCTATAGTAAAAAAACATGTAAGTCTGGTTGTTCAGAATTTTCTTCCCCTTTTGGAAATTGTTAGTTACAGAAATGAGCCAGTGGATTCAGGCTAAAGAGAGGACGCACAAAAACACAACAAGTAACAATCAGAAAGTTCATGAGAAAATAGGCTCAAGGCTATGGAACAAGAAAAATAGAAAATTTGGAAAATAAATCTTCAAATAATATCCAGCGAATCTTAATTTATGTTTATGACATTAATGCACTGAAAAAAACTAAAACTTACAATTGTAAAATAGGATTAAAAGATGACTTTCAGAAAAAGATATTCCTTAGTCTTTCTCAACACTTGAGTACAAAATTCTTTAAGTTTTTGAGCACTTATTCACAACCATTAATTTGTGAATTAGTGCACTAATTTGTGATTAGTGCAGTAATCTGTGAAACTACTACATGATTATTTACTTATCTGAGATTTTATAAGCCAACTATTTTCTTAGTATAAATTTATCTTTGTAGTACTTATTATTATAAATGTGGATCTCTGTTGAGATAAGTTAGTCATATAATAATTATTACTACACATCCTTGGTTTTTTATTACCCTGTCTTTCATATAACTGTAACTATTTTTTTGCAGATGTCATCATGTGTAAAAACATGGCTTAATTTTTGTTACATTTTAATTTCAAAAAATATTGTTCCTCTTTTATAAATGAGAAACTAAAGGAAAAAGGCATTAAAAGAAAAACATTATAGAAACATCATCATACTTCAGAAACCAATTCTTAATAATTTTGCTTTTCTGATTAGTTTAAATATTATTTGCTTTTCCCATCATTTATGGGTCTCTAAATATAGTGTCTAGCCTTGAAAGTTGTAACATAAAATCTTCTGTCCAAAAAGTAATACAAAATATATGAAATTTAAAATTTTCAGGTAATGCATGTCACATAGAATTTTCATAAAATATCAGTATGATGTTAACAAGGGTCAGAGCAAATGGAAAAAAACTAATGTGCATGATTTCTGAAAACCTCGTCCTGAGAAATTCGAAACAAGAGACTATAATTCTTATTTCAAATCTTCACACAAAAGTCTCTTGGAGAAGAAAAAAATATTCAAGTGTTGTTCATTTTATGTCTTGGATGTTTTGGTAAAACATTTTGTGTTCACTCTTTTAAATATTCTAAGACACACTCACTGGTTGGATCAATAGGAGAAAAAGGAGTGACTCTACAACTAATATAATAGCAAAGAAACTGCACATATTTTGATGTGTCCCTGCTAGTGAATGATTCTAGAAGTCTTAAGCATTGTGTAATTTTTAGAAGTATGGAATCTGTAGCCGAAGAGCATGAGTTTACATTCTGACCCTACTACTTCCAGATGTGAGAACTTATTCATGATGCAAATTATTAATTTCTTGGTACCTCAGTTTCCTCATTTTTTTTTAAATGGAGATGATCTTAGTATCTACTTCATCAGGTTGCTATATGTATCAAATGGTTTCACAGCTCTTAAAATAGTGCTTGACAAAAAGTAGTTACTGTATGTTGGTATTATTATGGTTAATCTCCCCCCAAAAATATAATGTTTGGCAAATCAATTTGTGAATCTTTTTATTCCTTAATTTATATTTTAAATTAGAACCTTTTGTATAACAAGTTGGTCTATTGCAGAACACATCTGTAAAGTGAGACCTGAATATTCATTTGTTATATGAAACTGATGCTTGCCACAGAAATCTGTGAAATGTGTGTGTGCTTGATTTCAGTAGGACAAATTACTTTGAGGAAGGACTCTTCTAAATATCTTTCCTGGTCTCTAAGTTAGTATACATGGAAGATATACTATATATATACATATATGTATTCTGATGCTGATAATGTTACTCTGCAAATATTGAGGCACTGGAAATATGACCAATAAGTAAGTAGGGTGCACATGTGGATTTTTTTGTTGTAGTTGTTGTCCAGCATTACTTTGTCCCTTATTCAGAAATAGTACCCCAATTCTGCTTTTGAGGAATGCTTCTGTATCACTATTGTGACCCTGACTGTTCATAGATTTCAAATGAGGTTTCTTCCTTGTTTTAAAGGTGGGGCATGTGGCTTATGGGAGGCCCATCAAAGCACGGCATTACCCAGGACAGAGTGATTATTTCAGGATGGACATGCGACCCAGCTGGAGCCAGTGATATGCAGGGAGAGGTTATCTGCATCTTTGTTTCTATTGGATTTAAGTCTAGGTGGTTGAGAGGCTGGAGATGCTACAGCATCTTACCACAGTAAGGGAAAAATCTTTGGAAAAGTTAGAGGGAAAGGCCACAGCATAACTGTGTGTTGGTAACATCAATTGATCTCTTGAATCTTCTCATCACCACATGCCTAAAGCTAACCCTAGATAATAAATCATGAGCCAATAAACTCTGCTTTTTCTTTCTTTCTTTTTTTCTCCCTCTTCGACCAGTTTGAGTCACTCTTCTTTCTCTTATAACCAAAAGATACCTGTTAGAGTGACTAAAATATTTTTCCTGGCTATATCTTCCCCTTGCTCATTTCCAGCAAATACATTTTCTAACGAAAGTGATGGAGCTAGAAAATGTACCAAATATACTGATTTAATAGTTAGAACTGTTTCTGATTATAGTTTGTACCATTGCCTGGTTTTTATTTAATCTTTATTTTAGACTTTAGTTGCATGAGCAGGTATTTCTTTCCACAACTGAGTAAAGATCACAGATTTTTGGTGTCAGACTTTGAGTTTGAATCCTGCCTGCATGATCTTAGGAGATGTTTTCTAATCTCAGTGTACCTACTTTCTTCAGTTTTCAAATAAGAATCATAAGAGTGTTTACCTGATAGGTTTGCTGATAAAATACATACAGATAACTTAGCCAAGTGACTGGCACTTAGTAAATTCTCAAATCTTAACTATGTTATTAGTTGAAAGACTGGCATTTAGGATTTCACTGGCTTATCAGTTTTTTTTTCCTTCTGGTTACTTTTCAGTGATTTAAATCAGAGGCGGAATAATACTTGGTGTCTAATATAATTAATTTTTGTCCCCCTAGGGAAAGTTAACTTGTATGGCACAAAGCTATCTCTTTATTGATGTAGCAAAGTACTTTACTGGATTTTAGATCCTTTGGGTCTGAGGCTAATGTCAAATCCCACTGTATGTAATATTTTCATTAATATTATGGCTGCTTTATATAAGTTTTTATTTTTAACCGTTTACTATTTACTTTCTTTTTACTTTCAATTTGAACTAATTATATTGATTGAATGACTTTCTGGTGTAGCAAATAAAAAGTATGAACAGAAACATTATCAGTTAACAAAATTAATAATTGAAATCAGCAAAGTTTTAACGTTTAATTCTAAGAAAAGCCTGTCAAAAATCAGAACTCCAATACTGAAAGCTTTCCATATGTCTGTGTGTACACTGAAGGTGTTTCTCTTCACAGCTCCCCCGCCCTCTAGCGGTAGTCACAATAATGCCACTTTGTAGTCCCCGCACAGGAAATGCCTGTTCTTACTTCAGTTACCAGAATCCTTTTACAGGAAGTTAGGTGTGGTCTTTGAAGGAGAATTTAAAAAAAAAAAAAAAATTTTTTTTTTTTTTTTTTTTTTTTTTTTAAAGCATGATGGAATTTTAGCTGCAGTCTTCTTGGTGCCTGCTTATCAATCCTAAACTCTGGGGGTAAAAGATTCTGCAGGGGTAATGTTTCAATATTCTTATTTTGCTTATTCTCTGTGATGCTTCTCTACCTTTACAGTAGAATCCTTGGGGAAATCTGCCGGGGGACCACTTTCATTTTGAAGCTGCTGGCTGCATGTTTTAGCATGTCTCTTCTATTACAGCATCCAGGCATGGCAGTTTCCTCCCTGAGTGTATGAGGACCATCTTCATGCCTGTGCCTGTCACTCGGCATGAGGGTCTCTGAGCATGAGTGAGGAAAATAAAGGACGTTTTGGAGGAACTGTGATACTGGGAGGCAGTCTGCTATCTGGTGGCTGAAAGGTCCTGGTCTACTTCAAAAAAATTTTTTATGGAAACTGTCCAGTAGCTTATGTTATTTTAGATTTCCCTCTGTTTTATCTGGTATATACTGCAGAAATGCACTGGATATTAACACATTGTACTTTTAGAAAATGAATTTCATATATTTAAATGGCAACTCTCATTCTTGTAGTGTAGGGGTTAAAATGGATTGATTTTTTTTAAAAAGAAGGAAAAAATAGATTAACTGGTTTTGTGTAGATGGCATTCAAGAGTCAAGATTTTCGTTGTATTGTGTCAAATATAGTAGAAACTCCTGCTACTGGTTTAGAGATAACATTTGGAATGATTGTTGTGCTCTGTTGAGTTTTCTCCTTTAGTCTAATAAAATATCATTCAAATACCAGTAAAACTCCATTTATATTATTGTAAAGACCCATATGAGTTTGCTTGAAAGATAAACTATCTTAAACTTGTTATTTTTTTCAAGTCCTAATTCTGAAATGGACACTCAGACTGCTATGTTAGATTTTTTTGTGAAATGGGCACTATGTGAGAAAATGGGCTATCTCTACAGTATTTCCTAAGGTACTGCAAATTTGTTAATTTAAGAAGCAATTGCACTAGCCAGCAGCAGGTTGCTAAGCCAGGGGTCCAAGCTACAGACCTCTGATGTGGGTGACTTCCTGCCTGCTTTGGCAGGAGCTGGGTACCTTCCTGTGCAGCTTCCAAGCAGTTCTAAGCACAATTGGGCATCTCCTGCTCCTTCCCACTCCCTTGCTTTCAAGCAGTATCTACCTGTGTTTCAACAGTCTGGCATTTCAGGATTTTGAGTGCTCTTTACCAGGTGTACTGATTTTGAATAAACTCTTAAAGGTGAAAAAGTGGGCCCAAGGGAACATGGAAAAAATGGAGCGATACATGCAAGATCGTCGCGTAGCCTGGGTTGTACAATTTTGTATGATTTTTTATCTCTTGTTTTGGATCTCTGAATTTTTTTCCAGAAGCAATGCTGAAAAAATGGCTGCCAAAATATTCACACAAATGAAACAGCAAGCACAAACCAGTATCCTCCATTTCGGAGCTCTGAATTGGACATTTTCCCCCAAGTAGCACGATCACTTAAAACATTTTGGGAGTGGGAGATTAGACTCATAGACACCTACTGAATGTGAAGGATAGATCTCCATGCAAACAAATGAATGCATGCATGAGGTTCTCTGAATGCCAAATACAGCTTCTGTTGTAAAATATCACAGCTATCTTCATTTACATACTTTTATCTCACCGCTCAGCATCGTGCAATCACCTTTTATCCTAATGGTCATTGCTTTTTTTCTCCCCCCCCCTCCTGTTTCTGTAGCACTTTCTTATGCAAGGAGCTAAACAGTGATTAAAGGAGCAGGATGAAAAGATGGCACAGTCAGTGCTGGTACCACCAGGACCTGACAGCTTCCGCTTCTTTACCAGGGAATCCCTTGCTGCTATTGAACAACGCATTGCAGAAGAGAAAGCTAAGAGACCCAAACAGGAGCGCAAGGACGAGGATGATGAAAATGGCCCAAAGCCAAACAGTGACTTGGAAGCAGGAAAATCTCTTCCATTTATTTATGGAGACATTCCTCCAGAGATGGTGTCAGAGCCCCTGGAGGACCTGGACCCATACTATATCAATAAGAAAGTGAGTTCTCAGTCAAGTTGCTTTACTTCCCCTGTTTACTAAATGGTTCTGGGCTGGTCCTAAGGATGAGGGTGGAGAATGTTGTGCCTCCTCCCTTCTGTCTAAAATATCTCTAGGATGCTGAGTGACATGGAATGGACCAACTGTTCTAAGTCTTTGGAAGCACTCATTTTAACCTGCATTCTTGGGACAGGCAGAAAACTGAAAGGCATCCCGCAGTAGGGAAATTGAGGAAGGGCAAAAGCCTATTCGGCTTCTTGGACAGTAATTATATTCTTAAATAAAGTGCACATTGACCATGGTTTTCTTGCCATGTGGTGAAGCAAACAGTAGAAACTAGGAGTACGTTTTTTATATTTTAAAAATTATTTCTAGGAGTAGGATCTAAATTTCTCTTTATGATCTCTAGCTCTATATAAAGAAGTTTGATACACAGCAGGTTTAATTATGCCTTCATACCATAGAAATTGTCCTTTCTATGGCTCTCCATAGAAGAAATAATTAGCAGGTGACTTGTCAGTGCCAAAAAAAAGTTTGAGCAAAGAATACATCTGGAAAGCCTTTGAGTTCTCATGAGAAAATTATTTAACTGAAGAAGTAATCAAAGCCTCATTTTTACGCTTTAGGTGAATTATAAGTGCAGTTTAAAATACTGAAATTAAAACTTGATAAAGATGCTAAGAATTCCTATGGCACTGACCATAAATTTTCTTTATATATTTTTTTAAATCCTCATGTCACTTATCAAATTTAGGAGAGTTTATAGTGCTCAGAAGGAAAAAGCACCTGTAATCATGTCATACGTCAGTAATCAGTATATTGCTACATTACCACATTATTTTATAGAGCAGTATTTCTAAATAATGGTCTCACCGTTCTCTTAAAATGTCCTTAATGTATATTCTAAACTTTGTGTTATGTGTTGTGTTTTCTTTTTCAGACTTTTATAGTATTGAATAAAGGGAAAGCAATCTCTCGATTCAGTGCCACCCCTGCCCTGTACATTTTAACTCCCTTCAACCCTATTAGAAAATTAGCTATTAAGATTTTGGTACATTCATATCCTTTTTCAAATAGTCACTTGATATGATTTTCTTTTTTGACCAAATTATGGAGCCAGACATTTTCACAATATATGTGGCTGGCAATGTTATGTGCTCTTTCTTTTTCTCTCCTCTCGCTCAACAACTAGCAAAATGGGATCGTAGGTAAGTGAACCACTTTTTCCATCTTCTAAGTATTTCTCCTCAACCTGACTCACTACGTCTTTCTCTCTTCTTTCCTCTTCCCATCCCTTTTGAATTGCTTGCTACCTCCAAGACTTCTTCATTAATTTTGATTTCATTATTGGCTATTTTATGTCTCCAGATTTTACAGTCTTGCATAATGGAATAAATTTTCTTTACCGCCTTTTCATTGGGTAAATACATATACATAATCTGAATTACATGATTTTGTATCTTTTTGGTCTAAATTTTACTACTTTATGCTTTTTATTTGAGCATGTGAAAGCTTTGAGTTAGTAAATGTTTACAATTGTGTCTGTGTATACACTAGCCTTTCAAATATTTCTCCATATTCTTTTCCCAGCAGCATTCCTATTGGTTTTCTATTTTCTTTTTCTTTTTTGTCATTCGTTCCTATGTTTTATTCAAGTTACAGTTCTTGCTACAATTATCTCTCTTCAAAGGCTTAATGTCTGCATCCATATATATCCTCATTTTATTTTTCATTTTCCTTATTGAAGTTTCTACTTTCTAGAAATGGGATTGATGACACTTTATTGGTAGATGGAAATTTGATTTGCTCCTTGTAGTTAAATAGAGTCATTGGGAGTGAGAGATTTTATTCTAGTCCAAGACAGTGGTCTAGCTGGCAGGGGGATCTGAAACTTAAGCAAAGCTTCAGATAGAACAACTTTTAATATTCTCTCTTCTTTGGGAAGAGTCATTGCTTGGGATTTTATGATATGGTCAGCCCAGGGCCTGGTTTTAAGGCTTGCACTATAGAAGTTCACCACTTCTAGAAGGTCCAGAAAATATCTTGAATTAGATAAAGTAGGGAATTCAGGAGATGGGATAAGCCTAGCACAGAGTACTTGTCTCAGTTCTGGGTGGAGGGGATGTGAAGCCTGTCCGCAGGCTTGCCTGGCAATGTGGCAAATTATGTCATTAGAAGCATGGCATTCTGTAAGTCCTCTTTAAGCTCAAGTGCATCCCTCTCCCCAAGTTTTGCATAAACATCAACATACTTTTATTTGCTATTTATGTTTTATGTTTTTTTTTTTTTTTTTTTCCTTTTTGTCTTTTTTCGTGTCCGGCAACGGATCGCAACCCTCAGTGTCGCGCCCGTACTGGACCAGGACTGGCAACGGGATCGCAACCCTCGGTGTTGCGCCCGCACCTCGCTCAGCCAGTGAGTGGGAACCGGTCTGTATGTGGGATCCGAACCCTCAGCGGGAGCGCCGTCGCGCTTCTCAAGCGGCGCACTGTAGCAGTGTGCCACCGGGCCAGCCCATGTTTTATGTTTTAAGATTTAAAAAACTTCTTGTGCATTACCTTAAGCAATAATGTTTTTTAACCTCTCTTTTTCAAGTAAGAGAACCTACTTGCATATGGAGAAAAAAATGTCTTTGAGCTAGTATTAGAAATGAGTAATAAAGTTGAGATTTATATTTGGGTCTCCTGAATTATAAATTATGATCTATTATGATGTTTCAAGTATTTACAATCAATGCACTAAATACGTTTTTTCGTAAATTATTTATTATATTTTTAAATAATTGTATGTCCCTTGTGTTACATAATTTATATGGGAAATTTTGTGGAAAACTCAGACTTAGTTTGGTGTTCTGTTCATAGTAGATGCTGGGAGAATATGAATTCAGCAAATAAATGTCTAATAAATTAGAGGTTAGAGAATGAGATGCAAAACAAGCAAAAAAAAGGGAAGAACAATCTATTTTGTCCTGAATCTAAATGATATGATGGAATTAAGAAAGCCCAATATTAAAGAAAATGGCAGCTTTTTGTTTTAAAACTTCTGTGGGGACATCAAGTATTTCTTTGAAGATCTCATGAAAGCTATCTTCCTACTTCAAAAGATCCTAGGTGATTATGAATCCCAGTTTAAGATCCTCCCAGTGGTAGAGGGCAAGGGAGACTTTAGAAGTTCTGATCAGAGAATCTGAGTATTGAGGACATAGTTTATTCCAGGAGCTCTTTAGAAATCCAGATACAACCTGAATTTGAGGGTTTGCATTTGCTTCCCAGAAGAAAGAACTCAACCTCCACAAGGCAAAGTTGTTAGGAGGCCTGCAGTTACACAAGTTGCAATGTGCAGCCAACCAGGTAAGCCTGTTAAGGTATGCCATGCCGAACTGCTGATTCTCCCAGATGCTTTCACATGGCTTACAGCCACACATTTCCACCAGTGTAGGAAACTGAATTTT
The DNA here is from genome assembly GCF_000696425.1 of Galeopterus variegatus. Lineage (NCBI taxonomy): Eukaryota > Metazoa > Chordata > Mammalia > Dermoptera > Cynocephalidae > Galeopterus > Galeopterus variegatus. The sequence goes on from NW_007726120.1 coordinate 1,073,259, forward strand.
TAAAAATCTCTAATTGGCTGAAGCAAAATATAATATTTTAGATGACTCGCTTTGGAGTAGACATATAAGAAAAGAAAAAGCAGGTGGGCTAATAGTCTGAGATAGATAAACCCCTCAGTCTTTTGATGATACTGGCACAGTTGCCCAGAGAACCACCAGCAAACATAGATGAATATAATACTGTAGTTTGTAATTGATTTCCCCAATGACTTTGTCCTTTATTCCCCACAATGTAAACCCTAGACTCAAATCTTAGTTTTCTGACTTCAAGTGCAGTGCCCTTTGCTGTGAGTTAAAAATGCTTGGCCACGGGGGCTTGGGCACAATTGAAGGTCATTGTGTATTTATTATCATTAGTTTATAAACCAGAAATAGGCCATTTAGAATAAAGAAATTTGTATTTTAAACCTGGACTAATACCTCTACGTATTTCCAACAAAAAGCCTGACTTGTTTCTTAAAGAGCCATTATTGTCAGGAGATGTTGCATATCAAATTAGCTTTGTTTCCTGATTTTGGCAGAATGAGAAGTTATGCATACTCTGTTTTTTCCACGGTATATTTTGAAAACTGAAAATGCTTTTGATGTGCCTAGTGCCTTGTTTGAAATTTAATAAAACATGATTACATTTTCTAGAGAGAAAAGTTAAAAATCACCCATATTCTTAAAACTCCCTACCAAAATTTTAATGTTTCATGATCAGTTTTTATTATTTCAACTTAATATATGCACATGTCCTTCATTTTGCATTTGTTACTCATTGGTTCATTTGCAAATACTTATTGAGTACCCACTGAGTGGTAGATATTCTTCTAAGCTATGGGATCCAACATTGAGCAAAACAAAGTCCCTCTTCTCATGTAGTTACATTATGTGTGTGTGTGTGCCTGGAAGGAGAAAGACAATAAACAAATAAATCATATATGAGCTAGTGATAAGTGCTATTAAGGAAAAAAAATCATAAACTGCACGGGAGGAAACGTGGAAGCAAGGCAATAGGCTGGGGTGATGGTGAAGGCAAGAGGTGATGGTGGCTTGAACTAAGGTGTAAACAATGAGGGTGGTAAAATGTCATCAGATTTATATGTATTTTGCAGAAGAGCTGCCTGTCTCTGCTAAGCAATTGGATGTGGGTTATAAAGGGATGAGAGGAGTTAAGGATAACTCCAAGTGTTTTAGTCTGCTCAAGAAAGAAAAATGGATTTGCTATTGATGGAGCTTGAGATAGCTTTGGGCAGAGCAATTCTGTGGGTAAAATCAGGAACTTGGTTTTGAACATGCTGTGTTTGAGACATCCATTAGACTTCAAGTGGAGGAGTTGAGAAGTTAGGTGGTTATGTGAATCTGGTGTTCAGGAAAGGGTTGGACTGGAGATATCACTGGGAGGTGTCAGTGCACAGATGGTATTTGAAGTAATGACACTCAATTAGGCCACCAAAGACAAGAAACACTTCAAATCACACAGCTAATGCTGAACTGCCTGTCATTTGCAAAGGGTAGGAAAATGGAGAACATAGAACATTCAAGTCCCATCTCTGGCATTTACTTGTTAGCTACGTGACATTGAGCCAAGTTACTTCAACTGTTTTGAATCTCAGTCTTTTCATGTGTAAAATTGTAATCATAGTTCATACATCAATAATAATAAAGCCTATGACAAATACCCAGTACCAAGATCCATGACTAGTACTCAGGTCCTTGATAAAAGGTAACTATGACAGTTCATGTTAATAGTAGCTATAATTCTAACAACAACTTCTGCAAAGTTTAGCAAAAAGAAATCTCTCATATTCCCTAAGGAATTCCACAAAGAATTCTATACAATCACTACTCTGTTCCAGCTTGACTTTTCAAAGCAAATGTTTATACAGCACCAGAGTTTGGAGCTGTAAGTGATCAAAACATAATGTGGTCAATTGTAACCATCTCATTTTCAGATGAGCTAATTGAGGCCCAGTGATGTTTAGTTCCTTTCTAAGGCTATGTTTCCTGGTTCTCAGACCAGTGCTCTTTGCATTTTCCATCCAACAGAGAAAAACAGATTTTTAAACCCTCAGATATAATGTACTGCAGGCATTGCCAAGGTCTCTGGCTCTGTGCATTTCAAAGGTTCTTTTGAGTGGCTCCAACTTACTAATTCATTAAATAAGAAATGAGTTTCCTAGTTCATCCCAAATTTATATGATATGTCTACTGAAGTTTTAAAAACGTTATGGTTTTTCATGAAAAAAATGACACAGGTCTAAAGAAGAGAGGGCAATACAACTTAATGATTTCCATTTCATCTGTTTTCGGTGCTCAAAAGTTATCAACTATAAAGTTATTGGCAAATAGGAGTTTGTTAATATTAAAATTAAACAACTCAAGGGTTAACTCTATATATGGGACATTTTAATATTTCTGTTGGCTCAGAAATAATCACTGGTATATAGAAAGAGCCATATCCTACTCTGCTTAATTCTCTATTTTTAGATTAGAAAACCTCCAACATAAAACTATCTCTACCTCTACTTATATATATGTATTATAAGATAAAAATTTCTCTGCAACTTCTGTGGTCATTATATATTATTACAAAGTCTCTGAACAGAGTACAGTGTCTTTCCCTTCCTTAAAAATAACAAGGAAATCCCCTATATTCTTATATCCAGAAAACAAATGATTAATGGTAATAAAAATAGCATAGAATCATTATCTTAGCAGATAATGACTATATTCTATAAGAAAAGTATTAGTACTGTTATCCACATTTATATAAGGAAGCTGAGCCTCAAAGACTTGAACACCTTGCCAAAGCTCACATGGCTAGAAGAGGATGTATCTGACCCATGGTTCGTTGCTTTAAAGCTCGTGCTGCTTCTTGCTACCATGGATACAGGGGAGGCACGCCAGGGCTTTAATTTCCAGGCTCCGTATCAGAGGCTACATAAACTATTTTCAATAGAAACTGGAAGGAGTTTGTTTTTTCACTATTTACACATAGAAATTATTTTAAATTTGCCAACTGGAAGGTTAGTAGCAATCAATAGATTAAACTACTTTTTAAAATATATAATAATATATCAGTATAAAGAGTAACACATTGGTATAAAGAATTTAATAGATTAAAAAGATCTTTTTATTCCCTGATAGTGTATAAGATTAGTCTGCCTCTATTTTATTTTATGTAGCAAAGCTCTTAAGGAAGTATTGTTTCAGGATATATTGTGTTTTGAAAAATGTACTCCAGTTTATATCTTGGTTTATATATTTAAAGAATAATGTAGGATATATGCATTTTGCTACTAGTTTTAGCCCCTTGAAATCTGCTTTCATGTGGAGTTTCTATACTTTTTCAGTGTATGGTATCACCAATACAAAATTCATACCTACATTATATATTTTTTATACTTGAATATTTTTTATGATTTTCTGAAACCCTATTATTTCAGTCACTCGCGGAAATCCAAGAATTTGAAAAGCATGTGATAGATGAAATAAATTAATAATGATTAATGAATTCAATGGATTTTGAAACTTTTTATTTAGAGTTATATATTAAACCAAAAGCATAAAAACCTAACTCTAGTTATCTCTTTTTATATTTTAAAAACAAAACAGTTTTATTTGTTTTTGAGTGTCTTTCAGGATTTTTAACTTAAGTGTATACTTTACTATTAAAATGATAGTCACGCGATGTGGAAAACACCTGTTTTTGAGCATAATGCTTTATTATTTGTGACTTACTGGAAAATAATTATTTCTATTATTAATTAATATTGAAATTTATATTTTACCTTATTATATATAATTAAATTCTACCATTGTAAAGAATAAATATTTTAAGGATCATAAAATCATAGCTGAGTCCATTATGTGACATAAATCTCATGAAACTGTTGTCACTTCATGTTTATCCTATGTCCTGCCATTCAAAAAATGTAGAAACATGTGTACACAATATTTTTGAAGACAAATTTCATGCTGCATTTTTCTTCCGTATCACTAAATACATCATCAAAAATTATTAAAGAGGAAAACTATTACTCCATGTCATAATAAGTGAGTTGCAAAACTGACTTCATTAAATAGTCAACTGAAACTGTGTGCAATAGCAAAGATATAGTGGTGAATAATATAGACATGGTGCCTGCCCTCATGAAGTTCACTGTCTAGTAGAAAAAAACCAACATTAAAATTTGCCATTGAAGCAATAGTATAAGGTGCGACAGAGATGCACTCGTATGACTGGTGGACTCAAACAGGTCAAGCTGAGTGCTAAAGAAAAAGTATGAGCGAGTTAGAGTGAAGTAGAGAGCATTCCCAATGAAGAAGAGGTGGCATTTGTAAAACCCTAATTTGAGAAAGAGCATATAAAACATGCAGAACATCAGACAACCTAAAACAATTACCTTATGATTGGAATGGAGAAAGTGCAATGAAGAGAAAAGAAGGTAAAACTAGCCAAGTAGACTAGGGTCTTGACTCTATGTTAAGACATTTGGTCATCATCCTAAGAGAGGGAGAAGCTACCAAAATGATCCAGATTACATTTACAAAAGGTCATTTTGGCACAGTGCGCAGAATGGAGTGAAAGTAGCCAATTGGATTCAGAAAGGCAAATTTAGAGAAAATTTCAATAATCCAGACGAACTATTAGGTTTGATAATAGTCTTGATAGACAGGTGGAACACGCAGTGAAGTGGGGATGGAAAAAACCAGGCTGAATCCAGAGATAGTAGGCAGAATTGACAATATTTGGTACTAAGTTGAATGTGGAGGTTTAGGGAGGGAGAGAAATCCGAGATAGCTCCTAGATTCCTCGCTAGATCATGGGACATTTTATAAGACACAGAGATGTCAAAGCAGCAGTATTTAGCAGGAGCAGTCAAATAAGAATTCAAAATTATTATTTTTTTGTTTGGTTTTAGTGACAAAAGATAGAGAAAGAAAAGCTGGTAGGCTGTGGATGTGATGAGGACATAAAGAAAAGAAAAATAAACAGCTCTTTCAAGAAATTTGGCTATGAAATGGAGAAGGGAGGTGGGACAATAAGTAGTTCAGGAGGTGAGACTTCTCCCCTCTCCCTCCCACCACCACTGTGATAGGAGAGACTTAAGCAAGTTTGTGTGGACAGGAAGAGACCAATAGAGTGGGAGACATTAAAGAGAAGAGAAGAGATTAGAGATTGCTGAAGTACTGTGGAAAGGTGGAAGGTGTCCAGAGAATGGTGGAGAGATTGAAAACTTCCACACGGTAACAGGAAGGAGGAAAGGACTTGGGGGTTGGAAGTGGAGATAAGGCAGTCTGATGCTCTCTCTTCTCTCTGAGAAGTAGGAAATAAGGTCATCAACTTGTACTGGAGAGGAAAAGAAGAGGGTTGGAGGTTGGAGAAAATGGAGAATATTTGAAATAGTCTGCAGGAAGTAGGAGATGGAGCCAAGTAAAAAAACACAGGACCGTGCTGAGGACCATTGAAGCTGGTGACTGTGCATTTAGAACGGTGTCAGTCTGCCAAGGGATGTTATTTCTCCAGAACGGTCTTACAGGCCAGCAGGCATAGAGGATCCTCTAGTTTTAAATAATATTAGCAAGTCATCTATATTTTACCTTACTTTTTGTTTATTTTTAGCAATAAAAGAAAACTGTGTTTCTTGTTTGAAATGGTGTTGTTCCGTGTTCTCTATATTGTAGTGCCCTCATGTGGCTGATCCACATCATTCATTCATGACTGTTTACATGTGGATGCATTTGAACAAGCTGAGAATTAAGCATGCGTCTGATATCACTGCTACTAAAAGTGGAAAATTAATTATTGCTTTGACTAAAGCCAGTTATAGGTGCAAAGAAACTTTCTTTTCACATTAACATAACATTGGCTACTCACTGTACTGTTGTACTGCACTTGAAATCATATTAATGTTTTTCTATGTGTAAGTAAAATGATAACTTATAACAAAAATAGTGAAAAGAGATATAAATAGCATTTATTTCCTCTCTGGGATTTTTATAATTGTGTCAAAATTCACATGAATAAAGGCTGTTGTTTTACATAATTGCAACTGAATCCTTATTGTGTTTCTTATTAAATATGAAAGAAAGACTACTGAATATTTTCTTAAATAGTTTTATTTGTTTTCGGTTTTTTTTAATAAAAAGGAAAAGGAAGGGCATTGGCTATACCTACAAAGGCAAAATGGAATAGGGTGAAACAAACTAGACATTTATTATATGCAGTATTCTGTATGATTCAAGAAGTAAGGAAAGCAATTTATTGAGTCTCTACAATGTATCAGGTACATTAAGTTGTAAAGAATTTAAAATATTTTAACCAATTTGATCCTCATAACAATCCTATGGAATGGTTAGTTTTTCTTACTTTTATAGCCAAGTCTCCTGAGGCTCAGGGAACTTAGTAAGTAATTTGGCCTCAGTTACAAACCCAAGAAATGCCAGCACTGACACCATCCATCTTCGCACAATTCAGGATTTTATGAGCAATTACAGTACATTATAACATTCCATTTAGAAAGGACCTATTGTAAGACATTCCATCAGGGTGACCCACATAATGGAGTTATAATGCACTTAATTAATTTCTTGAGTTTGTGCAAGAAAATACATACATACTGAACTTGTGGTTCTGTAATCAGTTGAATCCATCATTAAGAAAATTTAAATTGATAAATTATTCACCAAAACACTCATTTCTTTGCATTTAATCTTTTTAATTACTAAAAATACCTAAGTAGCCTCAAAATAGTTGATGGGTTGGCCTGAAGACATGGTCTAGATATGGGGTTGATGAATTACAGAATTGGGGGGAAAAAGACAATGATAAAATAATAAGTAACTTAATAATATGCATAAGAGTTTTGAACTTCATGGTGGTACATGAAAGTGAGATTTTTCCACTGAACATTGTCTTCCTTAACAACATTCTTCTACTTTATTCAATGTGCTCATTATGTGCACTATTCTTACCAACTGCGTATTTATGACCATGAGTAACCCTCCAGACTGGACCAAGAATGTGGAGTAAGTAAAAAATTTAATCTTTCAGTATTGACATCCTTTTATGTTTCAAATTGTGCTTTTAACATCTTGAAACCTCATCAGTTTCCGTAACATATCGTACTAGCTACTCTAAACCAGACAATGATTCAAGTTCATTTCAATCACTGATTTCCTCTAGGACAAAACTTGCAGTGGCTCACTTGGTTGCTTAAATTACTGCACTGGTTCGATTGCCAATATTTATGGCCTTTCATCTTTCTTGTAAGTCTTACACTCTTTTGAAGATCACCAGGGATTACTAATATCTATTGATAAAAATATATCTAGTTTAGTTCTAAGTTTTACTAGTATATATCTCTTGGCTCTTAATGGTGCATATTTTTTGAAACAAATGCTTCACCTGTTTTTTGATTAATCCCTATTTGCTTAAATCAAACTGAAAACCAGAGTATTTCAGATAACATTCTGAAATACAAACCATATTTCCATCATATGGGCCATATTACTTGTATCCTTTAAATTAACGTGGAAAGTACAATATTAATATATTTACAGTCAATGAGACTGTCTTTCAGAATTTAATGTTACTTTTTACCTTCAGCCCTACCTAAGCTCTGGGTCATGGGGAGACCAATATGAAAGTCTCTAATTTTTATTTGTTTTTTAAGATCCCTTTAAGATATGTACATGTAAATTAACTGCTAGATTTTTAATGTGAGCTTGGCTATTTTCTCTCAGGTATACCTTTACAGGAATTTATACTTTTGAATCACTTATTAAAATACTTGCAAGGGGCTTTTGTTTAGAAGATTTCACATTTCTACGGGATCCATGGAATTGGTTGGATTTCACAGTCATTACTTTTGCGTAAGTATCTTAATTACATTTTCTATCCTGGAAAAGTAAATCATTGTTGGGAGCCTATACTAGATTTCTCCTTGTGGCGTCCCTTGACAGATCAAGCATTCTTCTTAGTTATCATATTACTTAGAATATTTTTCTTCCAATCAAATTATTCAGTTTGGAGAAATTAGGAACTACCATAGTAAATTACAAAGCTTTGGTTTCAATTAGCACTGTAAAGTAATAAAATAAAGTTGCTCAACTAACAGATTATGATCAGTGACAGTGCCATTTTTCTCTTAATTGGGAAATCTGATGGCAACACTCATTGAAGTTGAAAAGGTCTTGATGAAAGACCAACGTAGACTTAGATTTCCCTAAATTCTGAATAACTCTGATTTAATTCTACAGGTATGTAACAGAATTTGTAAACCTAGGCAATGTTTCAGCTCTTCGAACTTTCAGAGTCTTGAGAGCTTTGAAAACTATTTCTGTTATTCCAGGTAAGAAGAAACTGGTATAAGGTGGTAGGTCCCTTATATCTCCAACTGTTTCTTGTGTTCTGTCATTGTGTTTGTGTGTGAACTCCCTATTACAGATATGTGACAGAGTTTGTGGACCTGGGCAATGTCTCAGCGTTGAGAACATTCAGAGTTCTCCGAGCATTGAAAACAATTTCAGTCATTCCAGGTGAGAGCTAGGTTAAACACCGAGGCTGACTTTAGCTGCTTTGGTGCTGCAATCACAGCTTTTGTGCAGAAGCCTTGTTGCTTGTTGCATATTGCAAATAAAAAAGCAGGAATTGGTACATCACATTTTGGATGGATTGATTCTTTGCTTTTCATTAGTTGCTTTCTTTAAAACTGTTCTAAATCAGCCTTTGAGTTTAACAGGTTTTGCATGAGGCATTTGCAGTAACAGGCTACACGGTTTGCATCCTATAACATCAAGCTTTTCCCATAGAAGCTAAACGATGAGACATTCAAAATGATGCAAATTTGACCATTTAGGCATAAAACTGGCAATGGTTTTAACTGCAGATAAATGAAAAAGCAAGGGATAGCATGAGTGCTGCATGGGGCTAAGCTTTCAGATGTCTTCCTTTGTTTAACCCATACTCAACCTTGCAGAATTCACAAATATATAACTTCATAATTCAGTTACTTCAAGATTTCTTACTACTCTATTCATATAGACATTTCTAAAACCAATAAGGGGTTAGGGAGTAAGACATCTGCAAATAAAAGCAAAATATTTACACAAGGTTGATGTTTAAGCATGAATAACAAAATCATTTTTCTTTGCTCTTAGGAGTGTTTGGAAATACACATTTGGTTCGTTTCCATTCACGGTTTTCCAATGAACATACAAGTTCTGCTTTCATTCATTTTCACCAGCTAGCAGGCTTTTCATGACAACGTTATTCAATCACAAACATTAAACTAATATTGTTGGCATTCTGCATGACATTTTTATTTTCCAGGACAAGCTCATGATATTTTTGTCAGTAAAGTAGCTGTTGAATAGTATACTTAAATTTCTCCCTCTGATTTAATTTATAGGCCTGAAGACCATTGTGGGGGCCCTGATCCAGTCTGTGAAGAAACTTTCTGATGTTATGATCCTGACTGTGTTTTGTCTGAGCGTGTTTGCCCTAATAGGGCTACAGCTGTTCATGGGCAACCTGCGGAATAAATGTTTGCAATGGCCCCCAGATAATTCTTCCTTTGAAATAAATATCACTTCATTCTTTAACAACTCACTGGATGGAAATGGTACCACTTTCAACAGGACAGTGAGCATGTTTAACTGGGATGAATATATTGAAGATGAAAGTAAGATATATTCTTTTAACCATATACTCTTTTGACCATTAAGTTGTTTAGTTCTTTTAAATATTAACTATCTATAGTGGAAATTATCTCAATTTTGATGTGAATCAAAGGACTTAGACTAATTCAAGATAACTTACTACATATAATAGGGAAATCAAATAGTACTTTACTCCTTTTTCCATAACTGTCAGTTGACATGATTAAATACACCATTTGAAAATGTGTTATATTTTCCTAAAACAGAGTTGAAAGCAATTCCATATTATACTGCATGAATAAAAATATTTACATGGTAGGCATTCATCAGGAATTTTCACTGATTTTAATAAGTAAATCAGGGGTTTGAACTAGTCAGTATATTATACTGAAATGTGTTGTTAAGAAGACTGGGAGAAATAATTAGGCCCTATTTGGTTGACTCAACATACGTATTGGGTACATATGATGTATCTGGAAATAGAAAAACCATTTACCATGATGAAATCACAATTTGTGCACTTATCAGGAAGTTAAGCTACCCTGATTTGGCCATTCACTTACTGATATTCCAATTTAATCCTTTGGTGTCAGTCACTGTATTGTAGCTGTGTATCAGTATAGTTTGATTATGTTTTAGGCATGGACATCAGAATAAGCTTGTGATGCCATATACTTCAGCATTATTTCTTGTTGTTGAAGCCAGCCCCTCCGTCATTTGGATGTCTAAGCCCCTCTCCATGTACAACAACCAATTCCATTGGTCTCTGGATTATCAGTACTCCACTGGGATATTTATTCTGAGATATCCTTCATGGTCCACATGGTTTTTTTAGAACCATATGAAATTATATCACTTCTCGTATTAAATTGCTGTTTAAAGAGTTAGCATTCTTATGAAGATTTATACTTGGAAAAATAAGATTGATGGGATAAATGAATAAATGATACAAATTATTCCACTAATTATGGGGTTTCCCATTTATTAATGTTATAATAATAGCACAATGACAAACTTTGCATATAATTTTTTTTTTCTATTTCTGATTGTTTACCTCAGATGGATTTCTACTAAAAGCATTTGGGAGGGGAGGGCCAAAAGGTATGACCAGAGTAAGACTATGGAGATACAGTGTCAAATCGCTCTCCTGAGGCATTGTACCACAATATACTTCCTACAGCGGTGGCTATCTTACTGAACTGTCACTAATATTGACCACTACCATATCTTAAAATCTTGTGATAGGGCCGGCCCGGTGGCGCACTGCTACAGTGCGCTGCTTGGGAGTGCGGTGGCGCTCCCGCCGAGGGTTCGGATCCCACATACAGACCGGCCGCTCACTGGCTGAGCGAGGTGCGGGCGCAACACCGAGGGTTGCGATCCCGTTGCTGGTCCCGGTCCGGTACGGGCGCGACACTGAGGGTTGCGATCCAATGCCGGTCACGAAAAAAGAGACAAAAAGGAAAAAAAAAAAAAAAATCTTGTGATAGAAGTAAAAGTGTATTGTACTGTTCTTTTCATTTATCCCTTAATTGTTAATGCACTAGAATTTTACAAATATTTATTAGTATCTTTAGCAAGTTATATATTTCCTTTAGTGTAAATTATCTGTTGATATTTTTACCCAAGTGATAGTATTTTGGGGAATTTATATGGGCTCCTTAATTTATCAAGTACAGTCATGTGTCGCTTAACTACAAGGATGCATTCTGAGAAATGTGTCATTAGGCGATTTCGTCACTGTGTGAACACCATAGAGCGTATTCGTACTTACACAAATCTAGACGGTATAACCTACTACACACCTAGGCGATAAGGTATAACCATTATCATCTTATGGGACTTCTGTCATATATGCAGTCCATCTTTGATGGAAATGTTGTTATGTGGCACATGACTATGAGTATATCAACATTTTGTCTTTTGGGGGCAAAAATATATTCTACAATTCATTGTTTTACATGTTATTTCTTGTTTTTGAGGCCTAAGTGATTTTAACTTTTAGATAATCAAATCACCAAATTTTCTGTCATTTTTTTCCCATTTTTGTGTTTAGAAAATGCTTCTTGATTAAGAGATAATAAAAACAGTAATCTAAATATTCTACATATAAAGTAGCCACCAATATATTTTTGATATCACGCTGACAGATTTTTCTCTAAAACTTTAATTTTTGAATATTTAAAATCTAGAATTATTTTTAGATATATATCGTGAGGTAACGATCTAAAATATTTTGCAAAATTATGACCCAGATTTCCCTATATAATCTATCCCTAGTAATCATCGAATACAGGTTTCAAGTATTCTTAAATACAAACATTATAAATTTGGGGGGGGGCATGTCCGTGTGTTTGATTATGTATGTGTGTGTCTGTTTATGTATGTGTGTGTTTGCATATTTTCATATGTGAATATACAAATGTATATGCTTGGTTTTTTGTGTGTGTTTCCTCAGATCATCTTTGCAACTTATTAAGGTTTTATATATTGCACTTTAATAACAAAAATGAGGTATTTAGACTTAGACAACATATATCTCCAAAGAAACAAGATAATTTTGTTCATTTGAAAGACAGAAATCAAGAAAAAACCCAAAACAAAGCACTTGTTTATAGCAGCATAAGAAGGAATAAACAACTAAGCCCACTTCTCACAGAAAATTAAATTAAAATTGGCAAGAAAAAAAGTGTCTGAATATATTTTCAGTCCAGGCAAAAAGTAATTGTAAAGTAAAATTTTATTTGCATGAAAGTACTTACAAGCGACAAAGTTTTCCTCTTTCTCAAGTTGTGCCAAGCAAGCAGCCTTAATTTTGTAGCTCTTTCTTGAAATAGCCCAAGGAATTTGAGTTATATTTGTAATGAATGTTGATATGAGCGTGCTAAAATAGTTTTTCCTTCTGAAAATTTTTCTTTTTAAAAAGGATTTTCTGAACACTGGTTTAATCAAAAATGTTATATTTTTATATTTTTTAGTATTCAATTACTATGAAAACCTTCTATTTAGCAACATTTATTATTTACTATTTTACCCATTTAATTATGATTGAAAACATTTGTAAGCTTTTGAACCTAAACCCAGTAGCTGAAGGTTTTTAAGGCTTTTTAATGACTCTTTCTATTCTTTGCTCTTTAAATAGGTCATTTTTATTTTTTGGAAGGACAAAATGATGCTCTGCTTTGTGGCAACAGCTCAGATGCAGGGTAAGTGGTGCTTCCTATTGAGTTTCAGTCCGCATTGCTTCATTGGCCTCAATAACCTGCCACCTCCCACCCACCCGGCCCCCGCTCACTCCTCATTCAAATCCCTTCATTAATTCCACTTCACGCTGTCTCTCAGAATAGCTAGGATAACTGTGGATTCTCACCTCCTTCACACACTCATATGCAGCAGTTATTTTTCCATACTAGGTCACATTCTAATCTTCCAAATTAGCTCAATGGAAAATAGAGAAAAAAGCAATGCGTATACATAAGAAGCTTAAATTAATAGGATTCGTAAGCATGTACTTTTTATAAGTGAAATATTTTATATATGCTAATGTGATCTTCATGGCTTAAAATGTAATATCTCTGAAGATAATGTAAACATCTGAGGCATGGTGAGTATATCTCTAGCATATTTCAGCAAAGTAGTTAAGTGCATAGTCTGATGTGTCTGCATAGATTTAAATGTTGACTTCACCATATAATGTCTTCTCTCCTTGCCTTAGTTTCCTCATATGATAAATGGGTATAATAATAGAGTTTCTGTGAGAATTAAGAGGATTAATGAATATACAGCTATTAGAGCACTCAATAAGTGCTTTTAATTATTATGATTGACATCATGCAAATATTTATTAAGAAGCATTGTATATGCAACTAAAACCTATTAAAGAAATAGTTATCTTTCCCTATTTGGCAAGATTTTAGAATCATAGACAAAAGTCTGATATTCTTTCTAGGAAAGATAATATGTGAACATTAATAACTAATACCAGTAGCAAAATACCCAGTGATAACAGCCTTTCCATTTGACTCTTATGATAAAAGAAATTATACTGCCTTTTAGCTCAGTTGGTTGGAGAGCAGCCTTATAACACCAAGGTCAAGGTTTTGGATCCCCGTTCTGGACAGCCACAAAAACAAAAACAAAAACAAAAAACCTCCAGATTCCAGTGATAAGTAAAGTAGACTGATTTTAATTCCTTGTCTGTACTGCACTAAATGCTTTACATACAACATCTTATGCAATTCTTGCAAATTTGTGAGGCAGGCTTTGTTACTCACCCTCTCTTACATATGAGGTGCCCAAAGATTACCAAGATTGGGAAAATTGCCCAAGATCATGCAGCCCCGAAATATCCATCCCGTTGTTGAGGCCAATCCTGCTTGATCTTTAAGATCGGACTATCAAATCCCCACTATACAGTCATTCCTTCCCCTCGGTGTGCCCCACTCACTCTTTCTTCACCTCTCTGCCTCACCCCAACACTCACACACACTTCTGCAAGACATCTTCAGTTTATATCAACTTTTTCTTTATAGGCTTTTTATCTATTCATGTACACAAGCTTAGCAAGACATTAATTATGACATAATTGCTATTATATGGAGACATAGTAAATATAATGTGACAGTTAAGAATTGCAGAGGAATACACAAAATAGACTATTTTAATAGATTCTGTTATATAAATCAGTCTACATAGTGCTGAGTTAAGTGTTGGGTAAGGTGAGAGAATCAGCTTTCACTAGTGCCTGTATAAAATAGACATTGACATCTATAAAATCAAGAATGGCAACTAGCAGACTTGCAGTTACTGACTTCTTTTTCCTCTAACCTAATTGCAGCCAGTGCCCAGAAGGCTATGTCTGTGTGAAGGCAGGGAGAAACCCTAACTATGGCTACACGAGCTTTGACACCTTTAGTTGGGCCTTCCTCTCCTTATTTCGTCTCATGACTCAAGACTTCTGGGAAAACCTTTATCAGCTGGTGAGAACAGACAAAATGATTCTTCCGGGAGGCACAAAATAATGAGATCAAGAGAATTACTGTGGAACACTTTATTAGGTAGAGTGTGAGCTTGTAACATTCTATATGAAATTTATTGAAATGTTTCTTCCATTTTTACAGACACTACGTGCTGCTGGAAAAACATACATGATATTTTTTGTGCTGGTTATTTTCTTGGGCTCATTCTACCTTATAAATCTAATCTTGGCTGTGGTGGCCATGGCCTATGAGGAACAGAATCAGGCCACGTTGGAAGAGGCTGAACAGAAAGAAGCTGAATTTCAGCAAATGCTTGAGCAGTTAAAAAAGCAACAAGAAGAAGCTCAGGTATAGTTAACAAGCATGGACGCCTTTGTTTTTGTTTATGTCAATTCTCTTATCTAAATGTTGAGGTCAGTGACATGGTAGTTGGCATTAGAAACGTGCCATGTGTTTTTGGTAAGTGTCAAGAGCCTGTTTGATTATTAGGAGATTATCTTGGTGATTGCTGTCAATAGTAATGACATCAAAAATGGAGAATAATAATTACTTTATTGACATTTTTTCTCATTTGTGACCCCTTGAGGAAATTAACTATAAACACCCTCATTTACTAAAGCTCACAAAGTAAGTGGACCTACATGCCCTCAATCAAAGTATTTTCTTAATCTTCAGGGGAAAAGGAATTCAGTTCTAGTTGCTTCTTTATTACAGTGTCACTAGAGGTGAGAAAGGTCAGGAAACCAGAGTCTGAGAAGATTATTTCATAGAGTCTGGAAAGGCAAAGACCTATTCAATATTTGTTCTACCCTAGATGAAGAGTATACAAATGAAAGTTTGTGACTCGCATGGGAAATCATGAGCATGTGAACATACTAAAACATTACATTGTTTGCCTCTTATTCTGTAAATCCTTTAATTTGGACTTGATGAGTCTTCTAAAAAAGGCAAAAATATCTCTACTTATATTTGATTGACTTACTGGTATTAACTAATCCAATTGCTTATTTTTGACTTTTCTTAGGTGTTGAAGACAATTCCCTTTTATCACTGAATATCCTTAAATATGTAAGGCCAGACAGATAAAGTATATTGAGGTGGTAGTAACAACATGGATGACTGTATTTTTTCAAAAACTGTACCATTATAATTTAAGAATTCATGTAGATGCTAAGATATGGGATTTCCTAATATATGATATGTAATATGTCTTTGTTGTACATTTCTTAGTGAAATTCTCATTTTAAATCAAAGAGAAAAGTTAGTTAAGGTAAAATACTTGACTGAATTAAATCCAATAATTCAGACTAGACTAAGTCATTGTCAAGTGGACATGTAATGGAAGACAAACACTTTTCAGGTTTAAATAAGAAATCTTCAATTCTTTAATTCTTTCCTTCTTTTAAGATATTGTTTAAACCGTAGAAAAAAATTGTTATGATAATATTTGAATGTCTTGTTCATATTATTAGATAATTAGAAAGCATAGTGTGAGGCCAGAACTTGAAGCTTTTTATCAAAGTTATTGTATCATCTTCCAGGTGTCTTTGATTTTATTCTTTGATTGGTCTGATGACAATGTACTGCTTTCCAACAAATTGAACCAAACTGAGAATTGTGTTCTCAAGATCATATTCCTGATATTAAAGATAAACTAAGCAGTAATGGAGATAAGTTTTTAATAGTTTATATGCAACCACTATGTACTTTGTGTCCTTTAGGCAGCAGCTGCTGCAGCTTCTGCTGAATCGAGAGACTTCAGTGGTGCTGGTGGGATAGGAGTTTTCTCAGAGAGTTCGTCAGTAGCATCAAAGTTAAGCTCCAAGAGTGAGAAAGAGCTGAAAAACAGAAGAAAGAAAAAGAAACAAAAAGAACAGTCTGGAGAAGAAGAGAAAGAAGATGGAGTCCGAAAATCTGAATCTGAGGACAGCATAAGAAGAAAAGGTTTCCGTTTTTCCTTAGAGGGAAGTAGGCTGACATATGAAAAGAGGTTTTCTTCTCCACACCAGGTAAAAATATTAGATTGCATGAATTGCGTCTTCATAATTTTTTTAAAGAATATGCCAGAATTGGTGGCGATAAAACTTCCTTCCACCTGCATAGCACAATGCTTTCAGAGTGGTCAAGTGTTTCAGCTGTCCACCTCAGAGAATTTGTGTGTCTTACAACTTTTGGGAATTTCAGAAAGGAATTTTTAGATCCCACTGGGCTTGGGAGAGTTGGTGGTTTAAGGTTTCCTTAAAGACTAAAGTATCTAGGGACAATTTTCCACATGAGGAAGTATCAGCAGATAGTTTCATTCCTTCTTAGCCACTGTGCATGGATCTAGTGAACTGTGGGTTTTCTCAGTGACAGAGTCCCAGAAGTGGACCAGAGACACTTCCGGCTCATCTGTGCAGTTTTTTCCATCCATATGCAAACTTCACATGCAGAGTGCATTTTTCATGCCTTTGTTTAAAAGAGAACTGAAGCAAAATTCTTCTAAAAGTGTAGCCAAAACTCTTAGGTAAACATGCACTGAGGAAGATTTATGACACCAAATAAACAGTAGCATTTAGTTGTACATGCTTATCTGTGTCTCATGTTAAACATGGGATGTGTATTCAAAAAATACCCTAATTCGTATATTGTAGAAAATGTCCACTGGATGCCTCTCATTTATGTATCTACGTAAGCTGCTGAAACTTCAAAATTTAGGATCCTGAACTATCTTGAAATTAGCAAGAGAATTCCCAGGAATACACAGTACCTAAAAAGACAATTTCACCAGGAGTAAAACATTAAAATCCATATAGTAACAATAACAATTACAACAACGACATTGCTGGTGATGATAATGGTGAATATTTACACATTACACTGCTAATTGTAATAGAAATTTATTTAAGCCCCTTACTACTACCTTAGTAGGTGCTAATTTAATTAACATCCCCAATTTTCAGTTGTAAAGAGAAAGGGAGGGCATTTTACACTATCATAATTAATGCTGGAAGCTTGGCTAAGTAGTATTATTTTCCCTATAGTTTTGGCTCAGCGAAGTTAAATAATTGCCCAATCTCATACAGCTATTTAAAGCTGAGGTTGTATTCAAATTTCACCTGACCCTGAAACCCTTGAACTTTCTGCTTTATCAGGCTGCTATAAAGTATGTCTTTAGAAACTAATGAAGAAATTTACAGATTTATGTCATTTAAAAGATACATATATCTAGGATTATACTTGCTCTTTGTACCTTTTATAGTATAGACAGTCTCATATGACCTTACTTTAATATACGCAAATTTTTCATAGGTCAGCTTGATTCATTCCAAATCCAAATAACATTATGACTTAGGATAAATTAAGGTTGAATTCTAATTTAAAATAAAATTTGTTTTTTTAAAGAGAAAGAGAACATTAAGGTTGAATTCTAATTTAAAATAAAAATTGTTTTTTTAAAGAGAAAGAGAACATTTACTCAAGTTCTCTTTCATTTTGTTGTCACAATTGTTATGATCCCATTAGTAGAAACATTAATCGATAAATGTGAATCTCTTAAAAATTCAATCCCCTTTTTATAACATCGGTCATTTTGAAAAGGAAGAAAGAGAGGGAGAGAGGAAAGAATGGGATAAGGGAGGGAGATAGGAAGGAAGGTTAAGTTATTTTTGCCTACATTTTGGCCTAAGTTTGCCTAAATTTTGGCCTAAATATGAAACTTCATATCAACACATACCACAGAGGCTATCTTCAATTTGCTTTATTTCAAATCCAATACAACTAATTCTAGGCAAAATGTGAAGCCTGAAAACATTAGGCTCTGACCCTCTTCTTTCTGCAACTTTTGCTCACAAATATAACATTTCCCCAATAGTCTCTTCTTTATACCTCTACATACCTCCATTTCCTAGCTAGTTGGGCATTATAAGTGGTCACTGAATGTATGGCTTAAATTGATATTTGTTTCTTAAGCAGTCTCTGTATAAAAACAGAGTTAAAAAGACTTTTATTTGCCTGATATAGAAATAGTCAACCAAGTGGCTTAGAAGATGGCAAGGGAAAGAAAGAGACAGAAAGGAAGGGAGGAGGAAGGGAAGAAAGTGAGAAAGGGAAAGGGATAGGAGAGAGAGAGAGAGAGAGAACCCGGAAATTGCACTAACCCCATTTGCAAGCCTGGAAGTAATGCTGAAAATATCAAACCTGATACAGGTACCTAACCTGCATACAGTGATGGAGGACCCACAGTTTTTGTTAGATTTTTCAAGGTTCAAGACTCCAAAGTATTATGAACTGTCTTTTTGTGGTGACATGATAGAAAGAAGATTGTATTCATAACAAATCCTGCTTCCTTATTGGAAAAATATATATAATGTAATTTTTATGCTAAGATGATAATTTCCTCAGTAAAGCAGGTGAAAATAGAAAATATTTCTTAGACTCTGATTTGACCTGTGAATGTGGGAGAGGAGAGAGAAGAAAGTCAAGAGCACGAACCTAATCAAGTTTCAAGACAATCTGGATATCTTTTTGAAACTTGTGTAAGATACAGTTGACTTTTTTAAGTTATTATTTCCCTCCCTCTTTGTCATAAACTAGGGGTTTTGCTATTCAGAGATTCACTTGTTATGGTGGATTTTTCTTGCTGGCTATTTTTTATTTGTGGCATAGCATTTGATTATTATGCATCTGTATAACTGATGTAAGCAATAGAAATTGATGCTAACAGATGAGGCACAGTCATTTTTCATATAGCTGCCACATGTAAACTATGTATAGCTTAATTCACTTTTGAACCTTGAGAAACATCATGTGCAATTTTATAACATTTCCTTCCAACCCTTCTACTGGCTCTAATTGAATGGAGTACCTGTAGTCAAAACTCTTACTAAAAGTGATACATATAAATAATTTCTGCTTTAATTCTCAGTGCCAAGCATTTCTTTCTGCTTTTCTTTTTGACCTGATGATAATGAGTAGGTCAAAAATCCTGTAAATACTGTAACATAATCCTAAATTATGTCCTCATAGCTAATTCAAAGTCTATTGTGAAAAGAGAGAAAGAAGAAATGAAAGAAATTGGGTAGTCTAGGAGAAGTTTAAAAAATAGCTACTTATATGGAAAACAATAAAGGAAAAGAATGAATCTTACTATTGAAGTTGGTAATATTATGAAAAAAAAACTTGGGAACAAGAAGGAGAAATGACTTCTGTTGGGGGAACAGTAAGTCTTCTTTGATGTGCTTCTTTCTTCTATAAATAATGAATAAGATAACATAACATAACATAAGATAGTGTTTAATGCTTGTAGACATTAATAGACATTATTGAAGAAAATAAGTCTTTAGCTAAAAATATTAAAAGTACACTTATTGGGCAGCAAATGTAAAAACTATACAGGTACAAAATAGTAATTTAATTGGCTTTAAATCCTTTGGAGAGAGGACTCCTGGGAAGATGGTGGAATAGAGGTGCCTGGAAGAACATTGAAATGGAACCATTGCCACTGCCACTGCGGTGACTGGAGCTGTTGCATGGTCCCAGAACCATTGCCCATTGCAGAACAGCTCCCCGCAGAGCAGAAGTCATGAGGGTGGTCCATTGCTGCAGTGGCAGACTCCACAGAAGTGAGAGAAGCAGCTGCAACCACTGCTGCCATTGCCACCATGGTGAATTAATACTGCTGTTGCCAAGAACACTGCAGATGTGAGAGAGGCAGGATCAGCCACCAGTGCTGCTGCCACCCCCATGAGTTAACCCCACTGCTTCTACACATATAAACTACCAAGACTGAACCAAGCTGCTGCTGCCATGATGGATACAGATAATCTACCAAGACTGAACCAAGAAGAAATAGAAAACCTGAACAGACCAATAACAAGCAACAAGACTGAAGCAGTAATCAGCAATCACCCAGCAGAGAAAAGCCCAGGACTAGATGGCTTTGCTAGTAAATTCTACCAAACCTTTAAAGAGGAATTAATACAAATTTTCTTCAAACTTTTCCAAAAAATTGAAACAGAGGCCATTCTCCCAAACTCTATGAGGCCAGCATCACCATGATACCAAAACCAAAGATACAACAATAAAAAAGAAAACTATAGGACAATACCTTTGATAAACATAGATGCAAAAATCTTCAATAAAATATGAGCAAATAGATTATAGCAACACATCAAAAAAATTATACACCATAATCAAATGGGATTCATCCCAGGATACAAGAATGGTTTAACACATGCAAATCAATAAATGTGATATACCACATCAACAAAATTAGGACAAAAACCATATGATCATCTCAATAGATGCAGAAAAAGCATTTGAGAAAAATCAACATCCTTTCATGACAAAGACTCTCGGCAAGTTTGGTATAGAAGGAAAGTATCTAAACACAATAAAAACTATATGAGACAAACCCACTGTTGATATCAGCCTGAACAGGGAAAAGCTAAAAGCTTTTCAAGGATGTCCACTTTTACCACTCCTATTTAACACAGTATTGGAAGCATTAGCCAGAACAAGCAGGCAAGAGAAAGAAATAAGGGCATCAAGACTGCAAAAGATGAAGTCAAACTATCCTCCTGGCAGACGCATAATCCTATATAGAGAAATGCCTAAATACTCTATTAAAAAAAACAAACAAAAAAAAAACACTCCTGGAGTTGATAAACAATTTCAGTACAGTTGCAGAATACAAAATCAACATGCAAAAATCAGTAGTGTTTTTATACTCCAACAACAAACTAGCAGAAAAAGAAATCAAGAAAGCTATCCCATTTACAATAGTCACCAAAAAAATAAAATACCGAGGAATAAATTTAACCAAGGAGGTGAAAGATCTCTACAATGAGAACTGAAAATCACTATTGAAAGAAATTAAAGAAAAGAGGACATGAAAAGATGGAAAGACAGTCCATGCTCTTGGATTGGAAGAATTAACACTGTGAAAATGCCCACACTATACGAAGCGATCTACAGATTCAATGCAATCCCCATGAGAATACCAATTATATTTTTCACAGAAATAGAAAAAGACAAATCTTAACATTCAAATGGAACAGGAAAAGACCCCAAATGGCCAAAACAATCTTGAGTGAAAAAAAAAAAATGAAGCCAGAGGCATAACATTCTCTGATTTCAAATTACACTACAAAGCTATAGCAACCAAAACAGCATGGTACTGGCATAAAAACAGACGATTGGACCAATGGAATAGAATAGAGAACCTAGAAGTCAACCCAAAAACTTAAGCCAACTGATCTTTGACAAAGACACCAAGAACATAAATTGGGGAAAAAACTGCCTCTTCAGTAAATTTTGCTGGGAAAACTGGACATCCATATATAGAAGAATGAAACTAGATGCATACCTCTTCTCATACCAAAATCAACTCAAATGAATTAGAGAGTTAAATATAAGACCTAAAACTGTAAAACTCCTAAAAGAAAACATAGGGGAGACAGTTCAGGAAATTGGGATGGGCAAAGACTTCATGAATATGACCTCAAAAGCACAGAAAAGAAAAAGAAAAATAAACAAATGGGATTATATCAAATTGAAAGGCTGCTGCACAGAAAAAGAAACAATTAACAGAGTGAAAAGACAACCTACAGAGTGGAAGAAAATATTGGCAAACTATGCATCTTACAAAAGATTAATATCCAGAATATACAAGGAACTCAAACAACTTAACAGTAAAAAAATGAATAACCCAGTTAAAAAATGGGCAAGGGAGCTGAATAGGCGTTTCTCAAAGGAAGATGTACAAATGGCCAACAGACACATGAAAAATGCTCAACATCCCTAACCATCAGGGAAATGCAAATTAAAACCATACTGAAATATAATCTCAGTCCTGGTAGACTGGCTATTGTCAAAAACAAAAAACAAAATACACAGAGAGAGAGAATAACAAATGCTGGTGAGGATGTAGAGAAAGGGGAACATCCTACACTGTTGGAGGGACTGTAAATTGGGGCAGCCATTATGGAAAAGTGGTATGGAGGTTCCTCAGACAACTACAGATAGATTTGCCATATGATCCCACTGCTAGGTGTATACTCAAAGGAATGTCATCATGTCAAAGGGCTACCTGCACCCTCATGTTTATCACAGCTATATTTACAACAGCCAAATGCTGGAACCAACCTAAATGTCCATCATTGGAAAACTGAATAAGGAAAATGTGGTATAATACACAATGGAATACTACTCTGCCATAAAAAAGAATGAAATCCTGCCATTCACAGCAACATGGATGAACTCAGAGAAAATCACTTAAGTGATGTAAGCCAGGCACAGAAAGAGCAATACCAAATGTCCTCACTCCTAAGTGGGAGCTAAAAATAAACAAACAAATAAATAAATAAGAAAGAAAGAAACAATACTATGTTGAACTTTCAAAGGACAGAACAGAACTGAGATTACCAGAGGTGGGAAAGGGGGGTAAAGGAGGAATTGGTAAAGAGCCACAAAAAACAATTACATTGTATAATGTTGAGTATACTAATTATCCTGATTTGAGCATCACATATTGCACACAGGTATTGATATTCAACTCTGTACCCCATATATATGTCTAATCAACTATGTTACAATAAAAATTTTTTTAAAGAGAAAAAAAAGAAATCCTTTGGAAAGAAAAAGATCAAACTAATGAAATTTGTATTATTTCTATTAACAATCATACAAATCCAACTCAAGCTCACTTAAGCAAAAAAGAGAATGTAGTAGATCATGCAGTACTCATGTCTGTGAGTAGCTTTAGGCCTGGCTGGGTCCAGGGGCTCAAAACATGTTATCATGACAAAGTCTTTCTCTGTATTTCAGTGAGGGGGTCCTCCCATATGGTGGCAAGATGTTCACTGCAGCCCCAAACTTATATACAATATTTTCAGCAACCCCAAGTGAAAAAACATCTATTCCCCAATAGTTATGAAAGAAAGGGGTGGCTCTCAGTGGATCGAGCAGGATTCCGTGTCCATCTTTAAGCCATTCTCTGTGCCTAGAGGTATGGAATACGCTGATTTGTCTAAGCTTGGGACATGGACCCACTGCTAGATCCAAGAATTGGGGTTAGTGTCTCCCAAATTACCTGATCTAATAGTTGAAGAGCATTTCTCAAGGACAATCAGGGTACTGTCAACAGAAGAGAGATGGATACTGGACAAGCAAAAACAAGAGTTCACGAGAGTGAGGTTATCAAAGTAGGCTAGTAACATACAGGAGGCAATTCACTCTTCTCACTGCAGGTATGGCTAAGAAACAAGGTAAACTACGTGATGACAGCGAAAAGGTGGCCATTTAGGAAATTGCAAATGATTGCGATCAGATTCTTAGTGATAACCAGGTTTTTGTAAATGTGGTGCTTTTCAGATTTCTTGAGACAGACAGAAGCGTGAAAATCAGGGAATGAATCACACAGTTTTTTCAGCTTGATGTGTTTAATTTATCTATGAAGACCATTATAACATATGCAAAGGGATAGGGAGAGGCTGCTCCTTGTCCTGTAATTAAACAGACCCACTAACAAGATTGATTTTACTTTTCTGTATGGTAAGATCTGTGTTCACTAGTGAGCTCTTAATGGATACATTTTTGGCTTCAAATGACCTAAAAGTAGATGTGTATTTTTCAATCTATTGGATTAAGTGAAATTAGCTTCTAGAAAAGGGTCTAGCAAATAATTTAGTTCTGGGTGCCTGTAATAGGGCAAACTACAGTTTTGGGGGTACTTCTGACTCTGTTATGGCATGGGTAAAGAGTAGAAGAAAATGGGAGAGCAGAAGATGAAGAATGAAAGAAGGGAGGAAAAGGAAAAGCACAATGAACGTGGTAACCCTTGTAGAGAGTGCCAGAATGCCACCAGCAGTTCCACAGGAGCCCTTGGTTCCCCCTGTCCAGTGACTTATCCTTAGGTAAGTCAACAGCTATGAAACAGAGTCAAGCCTGTTTTCCAGGATGTCAGCTCTTAATCCTGTTCGTCTGGTTTTTGTTTCCTTTCTTGTTATTCAGTCCTTACTGAGCATCCGTGGCTCCCTTTTCTCTCCAAGACGCAACAGTAGGGCGAGCCTGTTCAGTTTCAGAGGTCGAGCAAAGGACATTGGCTCCGAGAATGACTTTGCTGATGACGAGCACAGCACCTTCGAGGACAATGACAGCCGAAGAGACTCTCTGTTCGTGCCGCACAGACACGGAGAGCGGCGCCACAGCAACGTGAGCCAGGCCAGCCGCGCCTCCAGGCTGCTCCCCACTCTGCCCATGAACGGGAAGATGCACAGCGCTGTGGACTGCAATGGCGTGGTCTCCCTGGTCGGGGGCCCTTCTCCCGCCGGGCAGCTCCTGCCAGAGGTGAGGCCAGTGAAAATTGCCCCCGAGGGCAAGGCAGCTGCGGCTGGTGCACGCAGGAGTGTTGTTTTCCATTTCCATGTCTAAAAATTGGGGGGAGTCTGTTGTGCAAAGGCCAGGAGTTGGTTGGATCAGGCTATGAATATATCTTGTCAAATTGTTCTATTTAAACTTTTCTACAAATTAATTATTTATAATATACAGATGTTGTCTATAATTTTAATTATAGAATATAATTCTAGAATATGAATTCTAGAATATTAACTCTATAATTAGAAGTGTTCCTTCATCATTATTACTACAGTTCGAAACTTGCCAAAAAGTGAAGCAAAACTTTATCAAACATAATGTTTAATTAATATTACTGAATTAAATGCAAGAAAATTAATATCCTCAAATTATGTAAATAATCATTTTAAGGACTTTGTTATCACTGTTCTTTTAAAAGGAGAATTTGATGCTTCCACTTGAGAAAGATACTGTCGCTAAATATATCTTAACCCTGTAGTGCAGCATTCTTTCTTTGCAGGTGAGAGTGTTATAACATTTTTAGATTCCACTCAAATGGCCTCATCTGTTTTGGATTTGTGTAGTAAAGAAGCCACTAAAAAAGTACCTGCTATACTGTTGTGTGTTATAATTTTCAAAGTAGATCTCAATTTTTATATTACGGTCATGAATTCTGTTTGTCAACAAAGTGGCCCCAAATCAAACATATGGAAAAGGTATCAACTAAATACTAGATACTTAATAGAGATTTATTACTGACATTTCCTTCATAAGGCATAAGATAGCTTTTAATGTTGGTATTAAATAAAATTCATTTGCCAGTATAAAAATATTCCAGCAATGTCACTTAACTGTATTTTATGGCTTACTGAATCATATTAAAATTTCCTTTGTATGATTTTGTATATATATATATATAACTCCATTTATTATGGTTGGATAAGCTCTTTAAGCCACATTAAAATGATGTGGAGTTAGTTTTCAGTCACCTAGTAGAGGAACTTCTTACCTTGGATTATAAAAATAGCCATAGATCTTCACTTTTTTTGCACGGCCCATCCCCACCATCTTCTTTCAGAGAAATGTCCAAGTATCCTGGAGTCAGACCAAACCATTAGAACAGCAAAACTTTGTAGTGAAGGGACCAAGAAAAATGAAGAGGAAATGTCAACTTTTTCTAAAACATAATCATAGCTAACTACATAACAAGCACTGTCCGGAACACTTACCTGTGTTAATTCATTTAACCCTCCCAACAACCCTCTAACAAACCTTTATGATAGTTACTAATATTATCCCCATTTTACAGAGGAGGAAACTGAGGCCTGTGCCTGGTGGATCTGAGATTTGACCTCATGTAGGCTGGCTACTGAAGCTACATTCTAACCATATTGAAATATTTCCTACCATTGAGATTTTTTTTTTTTTTTTTTTTTTGTAACTTTCTTAAATGGGGAAGAAGAGATGGCTAAGGAAACAAACACTTTCATTTAAACAGTGTTTTCTCAAAATATACTTCACCCTCAGAATCTCCTGGGATACTTAAAAATGGAGATTGCTGGGTCCTCTCAGACCTCCTCAGACCTCAGACCGAAATGTTGAAGAGTACAAGGTCTGGGAATCTCTTTCCTTAACAAGCACGACACATGGTTCTTACCCATATAACTATCACTGGTCTTTCTAAATGTTGATTAGGCAAACAAAAATGAATCCACAATTTCTTTGCATAAATACAAATAGAATGTCAGTCTGTCAGAAGCTATTTAGCATTTATCATCAATAACCATAAATATCCTATTTTGTCAGAGAGGATGGGATAAATCTCTAAAGGCAAAGTTGGGGCCGCTTTGAAGGAAAGCCTGGTGTTATCACTTTATTTCCTGCTTCCTCATCTCCGTTCTTCAGTCTTGCAGTCAGATGCTTTGAGGCAGGAGGATGCTGCCCACTGCGCAGAATGAGCCAAAGGTGCAGACAAGCGAAGCAGGCAGGTGTTGGGAGACTGCGAAGGGGAAATGAGAACAGAAAACAAACAGCTGCGGGCAAATGACACCCTCCAAAGCACACAATTTCCTATAACTTTACACATAAACTCAGTGGAGCCAATTTAACTTAAAGAATTTCGTCAGTAGTATTATTAGAGGTTTTGGAGTCTATCATTAAAAATTAGGCAGATCTAGGGTTGTGCATATCGTTCTGTATAGAGCAGGAGGAACTAGAAGACCTTCAGGCGACCCTGGCTTTTTTTGTTGTTTGTTTGTTTTTTCTTAAAACTTTGCCTCTCTTGGATAAGGCAAAATATTTTAAATTCTCTGAGGCATCATTTTGATTTAAAGAGTTTTATTTTGATAGTTTTTTCCCTCATTTATTTTACTTTTCTTTTACCTTAAAATTAATTTTAGAGTGACCTATATGGACATTTATCACCATTATCAGAGTGGAAATTTTGGTTTTGAATATGTATGTATTAGAGGTATGCAGGTTAATAAAAATAAAAACATTATTAATTGCTCACATCTCAATAAGGTCAGAATATGGAGCTCCAGTGGCGCAACCGGTTAGCGCGTGGTGCTTACACAATAAGGTCAGAATAGATGAGCAGCACTCATACTGCTCTTTTAGAAATAGGAAAAATCCTTAGAGAACTGAGAATGACTTCATATGTATTATTAACACTGAGACCTGCATTTGAAATGTTTAAGTTTTGCCTTTTTTTTGTTGTTATAATTAACTTTGTTGTTTGATCACTTGAAGTAGAAATAAATTTCTGCCCATGGTGAAATCGTGGTGAGTTTATTCTGGAATAGGAAAGTATCAGATCATTATATCATTGCTAAAAATCAAAGCCCCCAAAGCTGGTGTTATGTTCTTAGAGTTTCAGAGTTTCAGTGACAAGGATAGGTCTTTCTGTGCATGGAGTTATTCTATAAATGTAAGACTAAGTGATAGATTAATTCTAAAATTTAGTTTTAGGAATGTTGGGAAATGTTACCTGTCTCAAATGAACATTTTACAACTAGAATTCACATTTTAGGGGAACTCATACTGGTGCATGTTAATGAAACTTTAAACCTTCTTTTCATTCATTAAGCCACATGAATATATGTCTATAAAGATTTTATAACTCCACCTGAGATAAATCAATATGTTTCAGTCTAAAGTCCTAGGTATGATTGGTTGAAATGCTAAAAGATTCTCTATTTAATAGTAGACATGATCCTCCAGCCCAAAGCACCAGCATGAAGGAATAGGAAAGTCTGTCTTGGTATCTATGAAAGCTGAGAATCTGATGGCCTTTCAAACACTCCCCACGAATGACAATTCCAGCAATATGTTAATGAGCTGTTTACATCTGAGAACGCATAATGAACATTTAATTAAATAACACCTATTATAGAAATGCTTTGCATTTTGCTGCCCTCAAGAATAATGGTTATTTCATCTGGAATTTTGTTTTTAGGGCACAACTACTGAAACAGAAATAAGAAAGAGACGGTCCAGTTCTTATCATGTTTCCATGGATTTGTTGGAAGATCCTACATCAAGGCAAAGAGCAATGAGTATAGCCAGTATTTTGACCAACACCATGGAAGGTATGTCAAAAGCCTTATCCCATAGCTACTTGGTGTTGCTTTGGTAATGATACAGAAACAAACAAACAAACAAACAAACACTTCTTTAAATTCAAAGAAAATACTTTCAAACTTGCTACCATATCATCATTATTTTTGTTACTAAGAAAATGTGAAGTCCAGTACAGCACATGAATTCCACTATCTTGTATAGATTTTTACATTTAGCCTCCAGGAAGGTGCTGCAAATTCAAGGTATATTTGGAATATTACTTTTGTACATTAAATTCTGAACTCTTGAAGCTTGTTGTGGGCATGACATTGAAAACAGTGCAATGGCAGCAGTAGTAACAGAAGATGCGGCCACATATCCTGGAAATGAAACAAGAATGGGCTGTGAGGCTGATGTGCTGTGAGTCTCATGGAATCTGCACTGGACTGGGCTCTGTGCTGGGCTCTGGGTACCACGTGGCTCTCGTCAGGCCTGGCTCTGCCCCATTTAGAGTGTAGGCCCATTTCATAAGATTCCAATAAAGCTATGTTGGTAAGCTTAAAAAAAAAAAGAAAAGAAAAAGAAAACAGTGCAATGATAGATGCTTATCATTCTGACGATGTTAATCCATTTGAGTTGTATTAACTGCTTGAGATGCAAGTTATAAAATACCTTGATTTAACCAGTAATATAAATGAAAAATGTGAATTAGGGTTTGATATTGACCTCACTGAAACAAAATGTTGAAATTTTTGTAGTTTTATTTTTGCCTTTTTCTGACCTGCGTATTGCAATATATCAGCTTTCTCTTTAATTGCAGATTATATCTGGATAGTTAACACAATGTTTAGAAGTCTGGATCGCATATGCTAAAATAAAGACTTTGGGGACAGTTTGATCTGTAATCAATTCCTGGCTCTATCACATGTTAAATGTGTTAATTTATGACTCTGAATTTCAATTTCCTCATCAGTAAAATGTGAATAATGATGTTTAAGCATAAGGTTGTTTTAAGTATTAAATAAGGCATCACATAAAAAGCACCTATGTACTTGGCATGCAGAAGACAGTCAATAAATA
The DNA here is from genome assembly GCF_000696425.1 of Galeopterus variegatus. Classification (NCBI taxonomy): domain Eukaryota; kingdom Metazoa; phylum Chordata; class Mammalia; order Dermoptera; family Cynocephalidae; genus Galeopterus; species Galeopterus variegatus. The sequence continues at coordinate 1,102,865 of NW_007726120.1, forward strand.
TTATCATTATTAGTTGTTTTATTGCTGTTATTTTTTTGTTAATTCGCATGCTTTTTTCCTTTTCGTACCATAAGTGAATGCAGACATCAACTATCAGCTTTAACTACTTGGAAAATACTTCAGTGTAAAATGTATTCTATCCCCGGACCCTCTCCTCCCTATTTTTGCTCCCTACTTTCATGTAAAATGTATTCTGTCCCTCCTCTTTTACAACTCCCCTTGCACCGTTCCCAGGTGTGTGTGTGTGTGTGTGTGTGTCTGTGTGTGTGTCTGTGTGTGTGGATGTGGATGTGTCAAAGAGAAAAGGGAAATAAAAGCGAGAGAGACCACGTGCGCACATGCCCTTCTTCTTGTTAACTGTAATTTCTCCTGAGGTTGGGTAGATTCTTGGAATCATTCTTTTCCAGTCTGGATGCAAAGATCCTGTGATATTAATACCAACACCAAACGCCTAAAAGTCACAGATAGAAAAAACCCTCATAGTGTAGATGACCATATACATCACAGACAAGTCAGTATTACAAGACCCAATTTTCATAATGTCCTAATGCAGTGTCAGAGATCTTTTCACTGATTTCAATGGAATATTAAACTCGAGTACGTTCTTCCCCAACCTCGCCTGCGTTAGCTTGCATTCCCTCTTCCCCCCCAGCTGCCAGTAGCTTGCTCCTCCCTGTCCCTCCAGGTAAATCTTTTGAAGATTCTCTGGTCTTCTGCTCCTTGCCATAGCAAAACCACTGAGAGGGAGCTGCCAGTGGTTCTGCTACCGATGTCAGCAGCATGCCTGCTCCCTAAAGCAGGAAGTAGAGAAGGAGACAGGGTAAGTCTAAATCAACGATCATACTTTGCACTTCTGATAGCATTAAGTTTGAGCTAACATAAGAAATTACTTAAAAAACATCAGACCGCCACAGGATTGGACCTGTCTACTAATTAAGATACAGAGTTCAAAATGAATGCACCCACATCTCCCTACATGGAAATATGTCTCATGGAATTGCTAAGGATAAAAAGGGTATCCTAGAAATAAGTGTAACATAGGCAGCGGCAGACAAAGAAGAGTGCTTTGATTTTAATATTTGCTGAGCTTTTGACTTTGTATTTTTGTGAGGGCCAATGACTAACTTTTTATTTTGGTTTTCATTGGTTATGTATAAAGAAAAGCTGGTTTTTCTTTATTCAATTATATCTAAACACTTTGAATGTGGTGTTGGTCAAGATTGTTGTACATAGATGCATTCTCGAGCTGACTTTAATATAGTCCTTTTTTTGTTCCTGAAAATGATGGAAAGGTTTCTTGATGGACATAATTTGTTTACTTGGGTATCCTCAGTTTAGTTCACCTTCCCTTTTTATGAACCAGGCATGTTGATCCAGCTGGCAACTTTTCATTTCCTTTTTTCAACTACAGCCAAGTCTCCATTATCCAGGGTAATGAATAGCCCCATGCTAATGAAGCAGTAGTGGATGAGCAAAAATGAATTGTTTGCTCTTTAAGTTTTTCTTAATGCAAAACCATGTAGAAATGTTTCCTGGTCACTCCTTCACAGAGGGTGGTGGGAGGGTAAGTTAGAAGCACCCTAGGAATCAAGGTGAGCCAGCAAAAGACACAAACTTAACTGCAATGATTTTAAGTGTTGATACCCCACACAGGAATAATGGAGAGATGGCTGTAGTGCTTTCCTGAGGGCTTTGCTTTGTTTCAAAGTGTGAGATTCTCTTTTTTGGAATGAATAATTGAATGATTTTATTTTAGAACTTAAACAACTTTGCTCCAATTTTTCCTAGAATCAAGATGAGCAACACCTGCTGAATTTCCCCTTTGGAACTTTACTCTGATTTGTTTTTATTCTAAGCAATTTCTGTTTGCTTCTCTTTACCTGCTAAATGACAGCTAATATTTTAAAAATTTAATGGTATACAGGCAAAGTGAGATTTTGCAGTTTCTCTTTTGTTATTTACTGTAAACAACAATGTCTCCTTTTTATCTTCAGTGTAAACATCATAAGGTTATTTAGGAATCTTAAAAGCATCCACAAAATAACTAATGCATAATAATTATTTTTATCTGACTTACAACTCAAATATTCTTTGTTTACAACATTACATATTAAGAGAAATGAAAACAAACTATGCACTTGAAGAATTTCAATATCCAAAGAGACAATTGAAGAATCTACCTTTAATGGAATTCTGTTTTTTGGTTTTTTTTTTAAAAAGCAGTAAATTAACTTACTTTAGAGAAGTTGTAGACTTTATGAGATTAATTAGTGGCGAATGTTTATCAGCAGAACAAAAAATTATTACCAATGGTCATGATTATTCATTTCATATGCTGGTTCCTCCCTCACAAAGTTTAGTTCATAATAAACTGTATCAGCCATACCCCACAAATATGTATAACCAATTATTTTTTATTATTTAAAAAACAATAACAGGGGAGAGAAGACAGAAATGCACAGATCTTTAAGGTGATATCCAAAATACGAAAATGTGTAAATATTGGCACAGAATTTGGAGGAATAAGGAAGTGGGAAATTATCTACCATTTTCCTTTGGCAATATGATCTAATTCTTGAGTAAGAAAAGAATGCAGAATTTGTTGTTCTCTGCCAATATCATTGCTGTACACCCTATTACCTGTTCTACCAAACATGGGACCACCACTTCTGAGCACTGAAATAGAAGAAAGTTTCCTTTTTTTTTTTTGGCCATGGCATAATTGACTCTGGTCAGTTACTTTAGCATTACTGTTGTGACAACTGTAGTATCCTTCCATTGTACAGCAGGGTTATGGAGAAACTGGTTAATGGACACAAAGAATGATTATTTTTTGTAATGTTGAATATGCAAATTATCTTGATTTGATCTTTTATTGTTTAGTTGAAATTATCGTGCTTTTCTCTGAAATAAATGTATTTTAATATGAAATTTTATATAATAGGTTTGGTATGATAGTTATAGATTTCAGTACATTAAAATAAATGTATACCATGAAAATTTATAATTTGATGTGTGTCCCACCTAAAATCCTGTAGTATTTTACCAGTAGTATGGGCCACACTTTGTGAAACACTGTTTTATGTTATTAGCAAGGACCCCAATTTCTTAGGTTGGGTATTTCCTCTTCTTTTGCGTGCTCTAGTTAAATTGAGAAATGTAGAGAGAAGGAACCTTGCTGACTTTAATATGCAAACCTGTATCTAATGGGGCTAAATTTGAGACTTTTAAACTAGGACTAATGACACTGACAAAATTATCTCATTAGAAGACCCCACAAAACATATCTAATCCAAAAAACTGAAATTCAGCTTGACTGATTAAGGCTTTTAGGACATCGCCAGGGAAGTCTTTAATAACATGCATGAAGGTATGTCAGAAAGTTCATGGAAAAATGGGATTAAAAGATAATATAAGTCTCTTCATGAACTTTTTGACCTCTCATATGTCTCTTGTTCTATCTGGAACATGGATGAGCTTTAAGTATACTTAATGCAAGTCCTGCCCATTAGTTTCTGTTGGCCATAAAGATAATTTTCAGGCAGTTTAATATTGCAGATAGAATCTTGGAAACTGTTTAGTCAAGATAAATTGGAAAGCTTACTAGCCTTTCTGTACTCACCCTTTGTATGACAGCAAACCCGTTATGAATTTTTTCCTTTTCTACCTTCAGACCAACCCATAATACCTTTTAACAACTTTACTTTTTAAAAAAAATATTTTTAACTTAAACCAAAGACTGCTTAGTAGAAAGTAAACAGTTTTCATAAAATTTTAACTTTTTTTCTTCCAGAACTTGAGGAATCCAGACAGAAATGTCCACCCTGCTGGTATAAATTTGCTAACATGTGTTTGATTTGGGACTGCTGCAAACCATGGTTAAAAGTGAAACGTCTTGTCAACTTGGTTGTGATGGACCCATTTGTTGACCTGGCCATCACCATCTGCATTGTCTTAAATACACTCTTCATGGCTATGGAGCACTACCCCATGACGGAGCAATTTAGCAGTGTGCTGTCTGTTGGGAACCTGGTAAGGCTCATTGAGGCTTCCTCTTCCCATTGTAAGAGTTCATGATTGTCTCAGTGAATTTCACTTATCATTCTCAAATTAAATATTGACTAATTGGCCATGCACACCTGGGCAGCAAAAGTTTAACATCCTTTTTTAAGTAAAAGTATGTTGCTACCATTAAACACAGTGCAGAAGATTCAAAGATTTTAATATACAACTTAATTTAGAAATAAATTTAAATTGATCATTCATAGAAAGGTGATTATGAATTATGAAGGACATTTGCCTGTGACAACAAAATCATGACATATTTCTCAGTTATTTAGAATAGATTCTTCAGAACATGTCTACATTTACCAAACAAATGATAAAATATGATAAGTCAGCTAATTTTGAATATCATTTGTAAATACCTGAAGATGAATTATTTTGGAAAGAAACATCATATGGGCAACTATCATTTCTGTTTTAATTACTCCTATAATTTTAGGTATTTATAAATGATGAGTTTTGAATATATGTTCACATTCATATTAACATTCACTGGATACGTGGGAGTAATAGAAATGAAAGAAGAGTGGTCTTATACAGAGAAACAAAAAAAGTAAAATCACGCAACAAAATATATTGATAGTAATATAAAGTGCTTATTAAGGTCTCATGCACCTCCCAACTTGATAAGTGAACACATACATAGATTGTATACAGACTGTAAATAATATATTCTAAAGAATAATATACGGTACTTTCAGGTTCTGTAGTAACCACTATATTTTTAAAATTATATTTCAGAATAAAATGATAAAGTTAACATATGTCGATCACTTCTTTTATATAAGGCACTGGACTAAATGATTTACATGAAATATTTCTTCATAAAATCAGTGCTAAGGTAGATACTATGATTTTCTGTATATTTGAATTGGGGAAACTGTACCCATGAGAAATTGAGAGAGCAATAGAAGGTCTGAAAGCTATATCTGAGACTCTGAAAACTATCTCATAGATTATAGTAAGCCATGGTCAAAAATCACAAAAGCTTGGAGTAGAAAGAGATAACAATGTTACTTAGTCCAAATTTTCACCTATATGGGAATCTCTTTAACATTATTTCCAAAAAATGGGCAAGTGTTGTAAGAAAACTTTATGGAGGTGAGTATTAGGATACAAATCAAATGATGTTAAGCAGAAATAAAGGGAATTCATTACCTCAAGTAACTAAAGCCCATTTGGAACTAGCTTCAGGTTCTAAACTGACTAGATTCATGTTCTTAATCAACATCACCGAGAATCAGTTTCTTGCCTTACTTCTTCCCAATAGGTTTCCTTCATCTCTGGCTGGGCATTCTCCTACTGATGGCAAAGTTCTACCAACCTTTATTCTATCAATATAGCTCCCCAAACAGAATGATTGTGCTTCCTGACTAGTAACTTTAACTAAGGCCCAAGAATTGAGTATCATTGACCTGGTTGGAGTCACATGACCATTGCTAAGCCAGACAGTCACTCTGGTTCTAGAGTTAGAATGCTGTATCTGGCCAAGTCAGAATCATGTTTTATCACTGGAGGCAGAGTAAGTGAGTGGAATTATGAAGAAAAAAATAAGGACACCATTATCAGAGGAAGGGAGAGTGGATGCTGAAAAAACGTAAATGATAGATGGACAATTCAAAGTGGGACTTGTCTTATGGGTTAAAGAAGGTAACATTTGTATTTGAGGTGAATCATGGAATATAAGAAAATATATAGGCAGGACACACTCATGAGTACATATCCTCAAATGCATATGAAACATTCCCCAGGATAAGCTATATGTGAGGTCATAAAGAAAGCCTCAATAAGCTTAAAAAGATTAACAAATAATAAAAAGTATTTTTTGACAGAAATAAAATTAGAAATAAATGTGTAGAAATTAAGCAACATAATCTTAAGTAACCAATGGGTTAAAGAAGAAATATAAGAGAAATTAGAAAATACTTTAAGATGAATGACAATGAAAACACATCAAACTGAACAGTGGAGGAAGCCAGAACAGTGTTTAGAGAAAAATTATCCTGTAAACTGTTGTAGCAAAAAAGATTTCTCACATCAATAATCCAAGCTTCCCTCTTAAGAAACTAAAAAAAGAAGAGGAAACTAGACCCAAAGTTAGCATAAGGAAGAAAATAAAGAATAGAATTTCTAGTGAAGGGTATGCCCCCAGTATGAACCTGGCCCTCACATCATGGGCACGAGGGGTGACAATTAGCTTTGTATCTCATGAATATTCTTAATAAATAAAATAAAATAAAGAATAGAAAAAACAATAGAAGAAATAAGAAATAACCCCCAAAACAGTTATTTGAAATGATCAACAGAACTGACAAATCTTTAACCAGACTATCCAAGGGAAAAAAAAAAAAAAACTCAAATTACTAAAATCAGGAATCAAGAGGAGATAGTATTAGAAATGCTATAAACAATTGTATGCCACCAAATTAGATTACCTAGATGAAATGTAAAAATTCCTAGAAAGTAACAAACTACTAAAACTGAATTCTAGAAAAAACAGAAAATCTGAATATACCTATAACAAGTAAAAATTGAATTAGTAATCAAAAATTTCCCATAAAGGAAAGCCTGAGCCCAGGCAGTTGCACTGGTGAATTTTACCAAATGTTTAATGAAGAGTGCACATCAATTCTTAACAAACTGTTCCAAAAAGTAGAAAAGAAGGGAATACTTCCTAATTCATTTTATGAGACCAAAATTACCCTGATATCAAAACCAGATGAAAATATTAACAAGGAAAGAAAGCTGCAGACCAGCCATATCCCATCTGAACATAGACACAAAAATCTTCAGCAAAATCCTAGCAAACTAAATCACATAAAATATTTGGATTGTTGGATTATATACCTTGACCAAGTGGAATTTGTCCCAGTAGTGCAAGGTTGAAACAACAGAAAACATTTAATGTAATATACCATATTAATAAAAAACATAGTTGTCTCAATAGATGCAGAAATTGTATTTGAAAAAATACAGTGTGTCTCATGATAAAAACACTCAACAAACTTGAAACTTCATCGACCTGATAAAGACCATCTAAAAGGAACCCAAACCTATCTTCATTCTTAATAGTAAAACTGGATGCTTTCAGTGGATCAGGAACAAGACAAGAATGTCTGCTCTTGCCACTTCTCTTCCACATTGTACCAAAGGTTCTAACCATATAAATAAGGCAAGAAAAAGAAAGAAATGGCATCCAGATTAGATAAAAGAAGTAAAACTCTATTCACAGATGACATGATCTGGTATTTAGAAATTCTATGAAATACACACACACACACACAACTATTAGAACTAATAAATGAGTTGAGCAAGGTTGCAGAATACAAGATCAATATACAAAAATCAGTTATATTTTTATGCTCAAGTAATGAAGAATCTGAAAACAAAATTAAGAAAATCTTATATACTCAAAAGAATTAAAAACATGTTTCATATGAATGTTTATAGCAGATATTCATAATATTAAAAATTAGAAACAGCCCAAATGTCTATCAACTGATGAATGAATAAACAAAATGGAATATTATTCAGCTATAAAAAGGAATGAAATACTGCTACAAGCTACAACATGGATGAACCTTAGAAATATTATGTTAAGTGAACAAAATCAGTCATAAAAGATCACATATTGTATTGCTTTGGGTATGTGAAATGTGCAGAATAGACATACTTATAGAGACAGAAAATAGATCAGTGGTTGCCAGGCAGCGGGGATTAGGGTAAATGGGAAGTGACTGCTAATGGATAATGTGGTTTCTTTTTGAGGTGATGAAAATGTTCTAAAATTAAATAGTGGTGATGGTTGTACAACTCTCTGAATATATGACAAAACAATGAATAGTTTACTACCTAATATTCTATAGGATATATGTTTCACCATTTATTTATCTAACCACCTACTGATGGACATTCAAGTTCATTCCAGATTTGTTGTCCCCATGATGCAGTAAACATCCTTGTATATATCACCATTCATGATGTTGCATTTATTTCTGTAGAGTATATTCTGAGTATTGAAGTATTCCCATTGAACATATACATGTCACATAAAATACTATATGATATGCGAAGACATAGGAAAATGTGACTCATAGTTGATAGAGAATATCAAGTGGTATAATATTTGTATAATGGGAGGACCAGAAGGAGAAAATGAAGTGAAACAGATATTTGAAGAAACAATGGTCAAAATTTCCCAAAGTTGGCAAAAAAAAAAAAAAAATTAACTTAGACCTTAATATTGACATAAAATTTCAGTGAACATTAACAAGGGTAAGTATAAACTACACTTGGGCATATCTTAGTCATGCTGCTGAAAACTAAAAAAACTTTGGAAGCAGCCAGTAGAGAAATACTTATTATATACATGGGAGTAATATCTCATAAAAACAATTCAGGCCAGAAGAAAGAAGACTGATAAAGAAAGAAAAATGTTAGCCCATTATTCTTCGATGAAACTGTCCACCAAAATGTAATGTGAAAGAAGAATTTTAAGATAAACAAAAACCTACAGAAGTCATTGCCACCAGAATTCTTAAAGTTGAATGGGAAAAAAATATCAGATGGGAAATTTGGATCTGGGAATAATGGCCACTAGAAATGAATAAATATAGGTAAATATAAAAAATGTATTTTTAAAAAATTTCTTCCAAAGACAACTGATCATTTAAAAAGCAAGGGTTTATTACATATGTAAATGTAAAACTTATAAAAAGATTAGAACATTTTATATAAAATGACACAATTCTATGTAGAAAATTACAGGACAGTGTTTCTCATGAACGTAGAAGCAAAAATCATTAGCAAAATATTATTGATAAAATCTAATGATAGATAAAAAAGTTTAATGAGTCTTGAATAAGTGGGGTTTATCTCAGAAAAGCAAGATTCATTTAATAGTTATTAGAACTAAACAATGAATTTAAATATTTCACTTATAATATAAAAAAACATAAACTGCTTAGTAATAAATTTAGCAAATGATAGCAAGACGTTTACACTGACAAATACAAACATGGCTGAGAGTAACTAAAGAATATATAAATAAATGGAAATATATGCCATGTTTATGAAATGAAAGATTCAGTATTACTAAGAGATTGATTTTACTCAAATTTATTAATCAAAGCAACCCAATCCCGGTCAGACTTGCACTGTAGAAATCAATGAACTGACTTTAAAATAAGTGGAAATGCACAGGACTTAAATTGTTGACAAAACAATACTGATAAAAGGATAATAAAAAATTAATGTAGGTAACTTCAAGACTTATAAATCTACCTTAATCAAGAATCCGTGGTATTGGCATAAGCAGATATCAACGGAGCATAATGCAGAGTTCATAAATAGATGCAAACTATATGTCAATATTTTTTTTGAGAAAGACATCAAAGAAATCAAATAGACAAAAGTGAGTGTTTTGACAAACTTTCTGGAACACTTAGATAATTGTATGGGGAAAGAAAAAAATGAACCTCACCTCCAAACTCATACCACATGCAAAAATCAACATGGATTGTAGCCTTAGCATAAAAACTGAAACAATAAAGCTTCTTAAATAAAACATCTCTGAGACCTTGGGGAAGGGAAATATTTCTTGGAAAAGAGGCAAAAAGTGCTATACATTATCTAATTGTCCATGAAATCTTCAAACGATGGAGTTCTACTCAACAGTGAAAGAATAAACCAGAAACAAGTACATGAATTTCAATCAAAAGTATTCAAGAGATATTTGGAAAAAATCACTAAGACTCAGGTTTCTGAGTTGGCTGCCTAGGTGGAGAGACATTCCATGCAAGGTTATGCAGAGAAAGTGGTAAGGGAATTTTGGACCTATTGAATGTGAGGTTCCTGTAAGAAAGTCATACAAATGGAGGTATTTAATAGGCAGGTGAGAATGTAATTCTGGAGCATAGGAGGATTCTTGAAATGAAAAACAGACCTCAAAATGTAAACATTGTGAAAATGTAACTTATTGTAAAAGGAAAATTAGAGTAAGAGGATCCTAGACTGAGAGAGCTCTGAAGAAATCTAATATTGAGTGATTTATTAGAGGAAGAAAAGTAACTGAGAAGCATCTAGGGAGGTGTGGATCACAGAATCCAAGAACAGAAAATATTTCAAGAAACAAGGAACAGAAAACAATTTCAAAAACTCGTGAAAAGGCAAGCAAGATAACTACTAAAAATATCAATTAGATTTGGTGATGGTGATGTTGGTTATGTTGGCAAAGTTGGTTAAAACACTTTGTACTGACTGGCGGGTTGTAATTTGATGAAATGGAACTAGTGAGTGTAGACAAGTACACAACCTCTTAAAGAAGTTTAGCTGTAAGGTAAGGATTGACAGTCACAGCTAGAAGGAGAAGCAGAGAGCAAGGACAGTTTCATTGATGACAGCAGTGATATTTTTAAGAAGGACTGAGCATCTGTTGCTTCCTGTAAAATCCCAACAGGAAGCAGCCAGTAGCAGGGAGAGGTTGAAATTATAGATTAATTTGTACATTGAGATACCACCTCACTCCAGTTAGACTGGCTATGATCAAAAAGATGGTGAATAACAAATGCTGGCAAGGCTGTGGAGAGAAGGGAACACTCCTGCACTGTTGGTGGGAATGTAAGTTAGTACAACCACTTTGGAAAACAATTTGGAAGTTTCTCAAACAACTACAGGTAGATCTTCCATACGATCCAGCAATCCCTCTTCTGGGTGTATACCCAGAGGAACGGAAATCATCATGTCAAAGGGATACCTGCACTCCCATGTTTATCGCAGCTCTATTTACAATAGCCAAGATATGGAACTAACCTAAATGTCCGTTAATAGATGATTGGATAAGGAAATGGTGGTATATATACACTATGGAATATTCTGCCATAAAAAAGAATGAAATACTCCCATTTGCAACAACATGGATGAACCTGGAGAAACTTATGTTGAGTGAAGCAAGCAAAGCACAGAGGGATAAATACCGCATGTGCTCACTCTTATGTGGAAGCTGAGAGAGAAAGGAAGGCAGGAAAAAAAGATCACAGTAGTCCTGTGATCCAACAGAAGGAGGGAACATTCCTAGGGCTACAAATTGGAATTGAGGGGACAGGCGGAAGGGGAGGGAGGTTGGGAACAAAGAGTACAAAAGTAATTTCTGGTAATGGGTATGCCCCCAATATGAATCTGGCCCCCACAGCATGGGCAGGAGGGGGGACAATCAGCTTTGTATCTCATGAATATTCAAAATAAAAAAAAAGAAACTATAGATTAGCTCAAAGTGAATTCTTTGTGAAGTCCAAAGGAGACACAGAACACAATTGGAGAAATTAACCTGAAACAGGGGCACTTCTTTCAATTTAACAAGAAGAAAAAAGCAAAGCATAGATAATAAATGTAAGTAGTTTGTTAGATAAAAGGAACAGAAAATTAGGTTGGCTGACTTCCATTACCTCTGAGAAGCAGAAATACTGAAAGTGTAGGAATAAGGAGAAATGGTTGAAGATATATGAAGGAGAAAGAAAGTTTAAAATAGTTGTAGAGAATGGAAATGGAGAATGGCAAATACTACTTCCGTTTGGCCAGCAAAAGAAACTTTTTTTCTTGTTGTTAAAGTATTCCTACCATCTGTAGGGCTAGTGGTCAACATGTTTATGGAACATGAAGCCTCCTTAGCACCAGTCTTATCTGCAGGGCAATGGAAGAAGACCAGTCCATTGTGCTTGATGGCTAATACCTTTTGGAAGGCTAGAAAGATCAGGGGCAAAGTCAAGCAGTTGATCACAATGAGTTAGCTTGCACCTTTCATATGAAAATAAAAATATTAATTTTATTGTCTTAATCCATGTACTCTTCAATAGTTGATGAACCTTAAATATAGTGAACAATTAAATATTGATTTGAAACTAAACATTTGAGGGTACCAATTTATTAAACCCAAACCAATTTTTAAAATTCAGAATTTAATTTTGATTCATTGGGAGTAAATTTAATTGCTCAACAATTATTTGCATTTCAAGAGTATTCACTCATATAACAAACTACATTTCTCATTTAGGTCTTCACTGGGATCTTCACAGCAGAAATGTTTCTCAAAATAATTGCCATGGATCCATACTATTACTTTCAAGAAGGCTGGAATATTTTTGATGGTTTTATCGTGAGCCTTAGTTTAATGGAACTTGGTTTGGCAAATGTGGAAGGACTGTCAGTTCTCCGATCATTCCGACTGGTAAATTAACTGGGAGTGTCCGTGATATTTACTTTTTATAATTAATTTAACCAGTCTTAATTCTTATCTAGTAATAATTATAGGATTTCCCATAATTATAATATTATTTCAATACATTTCTAAAACAAACCAGATTGCTCTACAACCAGATGGTAATTTCTTCATCATAGCTTTAATGTACGTATTAAGTTAATTCAAATGAACAGTGGACAGTTCCCTCCTTGGTAATTAAATGGCACAGCTAATAGCGAAGGAGAAAAAAGGAGTCACAGATAAACCCAAATCACAAGTAACAACACCATAGTCAACTCTCGGTTATCTGAGGTTTGCATAACCATGCATAAGGCTTCATTGAGACCTAGGATGGACTCTCCTTTCTATCAGAGACTCAAGAATTATAAAATTTCTCATTCCCAAGTTCCACTTTGTCTCCATAGAAGCCAAGACTTGGATCAGGGAACAGTGTGCAAGGGAGGAGGATAGACAGACGGAGCTCCCCACACTCTGCTCCTACGGCAGATCAGAACATCATCAAATCCACTCTCTGAGAAGAGTTGCCTGTGTTACATGTTGTTAGTTTTTTAAAAAAATGTCTTTCATGTGATCTTTATATTTCATGAATTTTTGGATCTTTTAAAATTAAGAGAAAAAATATTACTTGACACGTTTTTATTGAAATATTTTATTGTGTTATTACTTTGAGTTGGCTCTAACATTTTGTGCTTTATTTTCAAATAGCCAGACATTGTATATAGTTACCAAACATGGTTCCTATAGATGATTTATTGTAATGGTGATTGGTCTCAATACTCTGTTATGAAATCTGTTTAGAATTTCCCTTTTTTGAACTTTCAAAGTTCAAATGGGAGTTGAGATCCTTAGCACTATAGTTTGCTTCCCCACTCCTCAAGCATAGTTATGGATCTAATCTGAAGCTAGAAAGATGCAAAAAATAGAACAAAAATTGAAAATGACTACATGACAAGTAATATGGGCAATCAGTTTTAAAAAAATGTTTTGCAAATCTTTGTGATAAGGTGATGCCATTTGGGGAAATAGGAAGCACAACATCATTAGCGTCTTGCTTAGTGTGTCAGATTCTTTTGCATAAATTATTCTCTGGGAATAAATTAAACACTTTAGTGCTTATATTTGCTCCTTTGGGTCACTTAGATGCCATTAAATAATGCACTACTTTCACCCTGACATTTACAGAAGCATCAAAAATAAAAATGCTGCTGCTGTTTAACTGTAAATCGTACTTCAGAGGCCACTATGTGCTTACACAACCAACATGTCAAACAGTGGCAGAGGGCCATTTACACGCTGGAATGAGTTGATTAAGTCATCAAAGACATAATGGTTGACAAAGAGTGGCTTTTTTCTTAAGTCTAAGTATTTCTTCTTTGAATATAATAAAATTTTAAAATATAGCCTATTGCAGCATGCTAAAGATATAGCTAGATTAAAACAATCTAAAGACCTAAAGAAATTTGTTTTCCACTTGCACTTGTGCACTTTGGCATGCTATTTGAAGTTCCCTGAAAACTATATTAATTTTGAGCTTTTAAATAATGAGAACTTCTACGTCTCTGAAACAGAGTCTCTGCTAACTAACCACCATTAATCTTTGGTATCTTCATTTCTTAAAGAAATACAAAGACATATTACACATGTTTATGTAGGATTCTGGAAAATTTGGTGTATGTTACTATTAAAATGCCAATTTAAAACTATATAATATAATTATTTTACTTACACTATAGGCCATTTCAGAATGAAAAATACCCTATGGTATCAATAACTGCTATATTTGCTAAATAATAGTTTGCCACACAGATGATCCATCAGTTGAGACAGTTATGCTGTAGATTTTTCCCTGTAAATAAAAGGACAGATTCTTCAGAAATGCAGGACATTAACAGCCACCTTGCTTTTGTTTCCAGCTCCGAGTCTTCAAGTTGGCAAAATCCTGGCCAACACTGAACATGCTGATAAAGATCATTGGTAATTCTGTGGGGGCTCTAGGTAACCTCACCTTGGTGTTGGCCATCATTGTCTTCATTTTTGCCGTGGTTGGCATGCAGCTCTTTGGTAAGAGCTACAAAGAATGTGTCTGCAAGATATCCAATGATTGTGAACTCCCACGTTGGCACATGCACGATTTCTTCCACTCCTTCCTGATTGTGTTCCGCGTGCTGTGTGGGGAGTGGATAGAGACCATGTGGGACTGTATGGAGGTTGCTGGCCAAACCATGTGCCTTACTGTCTTCATGATGGTCATGGTGATTGGAAACCTAGTGGTACGTAGTAAAAACATTTTCTTCATTTTCAGTAAAAGATAATGTAACCATAAAAAGGTATATTTAACTGAAAAATGTTTTGGTTTTTTTTTTTCTTTTTTTGTATCAAAATCATTTCCAATTCTCCATTACTCATGATTGTGAAAGCCAGGTATGGTTTAGACTATTGTAATCGACACAAACCCTTAAAATACCTTTTGTATCCTTTTCACAATTCCATGGAGAGGAACATTTCTAGCTTTTGTCTTTCAGTTCTTGTTCAAAGGTATGGAAGTGTTATTGAAGACAGTCAGTCATTTTATTTATAAATACTAACCATATCACTTGAAACTGTTTCAAATTTGGGTTTCCTACAAATTGGAGTTTAAAAAAATTAGTAATTATCTCAGTCTATTAAAAGCACACTGGTTATTTGGTGCTTAGAAACTACAGTATTAGCCAGTAACATTGACTCCAGAGACATTAATTGCCATTTCGGTGTAGAATTAACCATGCCTAGCACCACTGTACTGAGTCAAGGAGGCATTGGAAAGATAATAGGAAGACAAATATGACACAGTAAATATAATAGGAAGACAAATATTGACATGTGCTCAAACAGGAATAAAACTAGCAAGTGTGTGATACATGTCAAAAATTGTGAAAACAAAGTGCCATGTATCAAGTTCACAAAATGGAAACATTGCTTCACAATAGCAAGGTTGATCAGGCAAGTCCTTGTTAAAGTTTGGATCTGAGATATCTTTAATTGAATTAAGATTTAGCTTGGTAGGAAGAAAGGTAGACCATCCCAAACCAGGGAACAGTGTACCCAGTGGTTGAGCAATGGAGGGCAGTAGACTGTGTGAGAAGGATCAGGCTCTTATACTTTACATATGAAGTAATTATACTGAGTTGCTTGATTAGAACCCAAACTAGTGGAATAGAAAAAGGACTATCATATCCAATATTTCAAAGTATATAATCTATAGACTTGATTTCCTTTTACATAAATGTAACTTCCAGTTCCCCAGAGGAACAGAAAGAGGAGGGGAAAAAAGACAAAAGATTATCATTTTACTTCTGTTTATTGCCTAATTTCAGCCTCCTCAACATTAGCTTAGATAACTCTATTTTGGAAGTAACAAGAAGCATGAACAGTGTACAATCCAGAAGTATGAACAGTGGAGTAAAGCAACAAATATTGATTATTTTATAGTTTCTATGGGTCAGGAATTTAGGAGCAACATAGCTGGGTGGTTCTAGTCACAGTCAGTCCTGAGGTTGCTGTCAAGATGTTGGCTGAGGCTACGGTTATCTTGATGGGGCTGGAGGATCAGCTTCTGAGGCTCGATCTCATGGCTATTGGCAGTAGGTCCCAGTTCTTTGTGGGATGTTGGTTGAAGGCCCCAGTTCCTCTCCACATGGGTCTCTCCATAGGGCTGTTGAGTATCCTCATGACATGGCAGCTGGCTTCTCCCAGAGCAGGTGATACAAGACAGAAGGCAAGGAGAAAGTCCTCTTTATGTTCTGATCTGGAAAGTGAACTACATCACTTCTGCCATATTCCATTCATTAGAAAATAGTCACTAAGAAGAGCTCACACATAAGAAAGAAAAAAATTAGTGTCTACCTTCTGAAAGGAAGAATATCAAATAATTTGAGGATATATTAAAACCACCACGGGCCGGCCCTTGGTGCACTCAGGAGAGTGTGGCGCTTGGGAGCACAGTGGCGCTCCGGCCGCGGGTTCAGATCCTATATAGGGATGGCCAGTATGCTCACTGGCTGAGCGTGGTGCGGGCGACACCAAGCCAAGAGTTGCAATCCCCTTACCGGTCACAAAAAAAGACAAAAAAAAACCCAAAAACACCACAACCCCCAATACAACTTTAAAATGATTTCTTTCAGAAAAGTGTAAGATTGCATAGAATAGAAAGAAATGACTATAGGGTTACATAGAACAGAAACAAAGAAAAGGTCATAGGATTGTGTTATAGATTTCATTTCATTATATATATATAATATATATTATATATATTATATATACATATATTATATATGGCATAAATTGAAAGAAGAGGAGGCAGAGATCAGAGTCCTTTATGACAACAATGAATGATCAGATTGCAACAGGGAATTCAGAGTGGGAATAGTAAAAAGTAAGTTTGAAGCCAGATTGTGCAGAGTCTAATTTATGAAAAGGCTGACTGTGCATAATAAAATGGATTTTCCCTTTAGGCATTTCAAAGACACAGATAGACTTTTATCAGGAAAGTGACAATATACAAGTGGTATTTTGGTAAAGTTTGTGCATCAGGAAAATGCAGAGTGGATTTGAAGACGAAGAAACTCAGTCTATCACATACATCTATTAGTTTACTGAAATAAAACACATCTATTATGTAATTGTACATATTGTATTGCTATGTATGCATAAAAAGATATAGTTAATAAGATAATCATTTCCATCTAATAGCATAAATTTAAATTCTGTATCTTTAAGAGAAAAAATTAAAGGCTCTTCTTTCTTTTTGATTATCAGTTAAAAAAAACTTTCTCTTTTTGTAATATCGTTGGTATGTTTTTGGAATACCTTAAGTGGCAATATTTATCATGTTTACCACTATTAAGAAAATGTGTTCTTTTTCTTAATACACATTTGCTTAAGTAAGATTGAATAAACTTGATACATTGCCTCCTACAATTCTTCCTTCCCATCCTGACTGGAAGGAAGGAAAAGTCCCTCAGAGGCAATTTGGCATAATTTCTCTTCCATGCACTTGAACTGCCATGCCATATGGGGCTTCTAAATCATCCCTACATATCCGTGGGAGATTGGATCCAGGACCTCCCTCGGATACTAAAGTCTATGGATTCTCAAGTCCCTGATGTAAAAAGGCGTAGTGTTTGTATATAAGACACGCACATCCTCCTGTATACTTTAAATCATCGCTAGATTACTTATGATACCTAATACAATGTAAATGCTATGTAAATAGTTGTTACACTGTATTGTTTAGGGAATAATGACGAGAAAAAAAACATCTGTATGTATTCAGTACAGAGGTAATTTTAAAAAAAAATACTTTCAAGGTATGGTTGGTTGAGTCCGCGGAAGCTGAACCCATGGATATGGACGGCACATTTTAATCTCTTCCAGGCCTAATCCAAAGGAAACACAGAGGTGGGGCCGCAGACTGCTCTTCCCCAGGCCAGGAGTTTTATGAGCCATTTTTGGTTTCCTGACACCACAGTCAGAAATCCTTTCATAAATTTAAGGCAGGTGCTGCAGAAAGGGAATGATACTTTTGAAGACTGCTAGCTCTGAAAGTAGCAGACACAATCTCCTTTCTCTTTAAGTGAAGATGGGACAGTAGCACACAGAAAGGATGTGAAGGTTTGGGGTTCCTCTCACAAGTCAGGAATCTGACTGGAAAAACTATTAATACATGCAATATATTTCAGTCTTGGACCCCAAATGGAAATTATGGTAACATTTTCATTCCGAGAGACTAATTTGGGGGACTTGTGAAAGAGTTGATTTCACTTATCAAGTTAGCAGTCTGTCCAGGCATATTTGAGAAACAGGATCAAGGATGCCACTCACTGAGTGAGCTTGTTGACTTCTGTTTCCTTAAATTGCCAGCAATCACACCAAACACCTGGGCCAGCTATTATGCAGGTACACTTTGGTAATAAAGGAGGTCTAGACAAAGAGATTAGCCTGGCTCACACAAATATTTCTGGGAAAATAACATATCACAGTAAATGACCTTTACAAATAGAGTACTTGCCCAATGCATTGAAGAGGCAATATAGATTAGATCTCATTCTGAGAGGATTGATTAATGTACATGAAGAGAAATTCCCTAATAGATGAGGACAGTACATTAACACACCTTAGGAAAACAAACCTAGAAAATAATTATGACACCAAAATTCAGTTTTAATATGAGTAAAAATAAAAATTTATCATTTAATTTCATTTTCCTTCTGTTATTTATTTTTATCCAAATAATAAATTCAAAGGCAAATCACAAATAAAACATAAAATTATTGGTAAATTCTAGAAGCAAAGGAGCAGGTCTTAGTATGATTATCAGGAGCCACAGTAGAGTGATGGGTAGATATGTCAGTGTAGACTGTCAAAATTACACCTTGTCCTCATTGGATCTTACACGTACCTTTTTTTTAACCACCATTGGTTAGATTAATTTACAGCTAGTTAGACAAAGGAGATCTAAGTCTCACTAGCATGATAAAAAGAAAAGAATATAGCGAGAAGGCAGCTATAAAATCTTTCCTAGGATTCCTCTTCATACTATTTATTTTTGCATTTGGCTCCCTTAACTGCTATGTTCTGTATGCTCGAATAAACAGGGACTCATGGACCTTGTCAATCAAATCTGAAAAAAGAATGATATGTCTCAGTCTTGTGCTCCTGGGAATGCCTGATTCCTTACTAAATCACTTTTTTTTCAGTGGTGCACAGTGGGTTTACAGTCATTAATCTTTTCACTAACTCATACTAGTGGGCCCCCTTTTTGGAGACCCAATTTATAAACTAATTAGTGGTCTCATCCCTGGCAATACCTCAACTCCGCAAACATTAATTCAATACTAACATAATTATCAGTGTAGAATAACTATTCATTTATAGTATTTCCAACCATTGTATAAATATAGTGGGTATGATTCTCTGAATCAAAAATTTGAACTTTTGATTTAGCAACAAATATATTTTTCTCTAACTTGGCAAGTTATCTAGGTGTGAAAATGATACAAAGGCATGAAAATCAAATCATATTTAAATATATTGGAATCATCTTTGGTTTTAGGAATAAGGTTATAATAAATTATAGTCTTGGTGAGGTACTTTTTATTTCATTCACTTTTTTTCAGGATAAATTATCATGAACTAGAAGACATACCTATTGTTATAAAATGAGGCATAAGCAGTAATTCACTGAATTTCAAAAAGAGAGAACAGAACTGAGGCTACCAGAGGGGGAAAGGAGGAGGGGGATGGGGGTAAAGGGCCACAACAAATGATTACGTTGTGTAATGTTGAGTATAATAATTATCCTGATTTGAGCATCACATATTGCACATAGGTATTGATATTCAACGCTGTACTACACAGATATATACAAACAATTATGTTTCAATAAAAAAGAAAATGAGGTGTAAGAACAATTTTGTAAAACGTATAGTTAAAAGCCATTGAAACAACAGAATGTTTTGTTCAACTATTTTTTAACTGTGTTTTAGGTTCTGAACCTCTTCCTGGCCTTGCTCTTGAGTTCTTTCAGTTCTGACAATCTTGCTGCCACTGATGATGATAATGAAATGAACAATCTCCAGATTGCTGTGGGAAGGATGCAGAAAGGAATCGATTTCGTTAAAAGGAAAATACGTGAATTTATTCAGAAAGCCTTTGTTAGAAAGCAGAAAGCTTTAGATGAAATTAAACCTCTTGAAGATTTAAATAACAAAAAAGACAGCTGTATTTCCAACCATACCACCATTGAAATTGGCAAAGACCTTAATTATCTCAAAGATGGAAATGGAACTACCAGTGGCATAGGCAGTAGTGTAGAGAAGTATGTCGTGGATGAAAGTGATTACATGTCGTTTATAAACAACCCCAGCCTCACTGTGACTGTACCAATCGCTCTCGGAGAATCCGACTTTGAAAATTTGAATACTGAAGAATTCAGCAGTGAGTCAGATATGGAAGAAAGCAAAGAGGTAGGAATTTTAAAATAAGGAGATTTTTTTGGTGTTATGTACAACTGCTGCTTTAAAATTATCAGATATTTTTAAATTGTAAGTTTCCTTCTTGTAAGAAAATAAGAAATGTCTATTGATATATTTTCTAAGACTAATTTGATAATAAATAAATTAATGATAGATTAAAATATAGCTAGACAAATGATATGCTGACTCATTTTTTCAAATATTCGCCATTTTGAATTCTTGATAATATTAATATGCAGATTGATATGAATTTTTACGTATTTTAAAGTAATTTTAGACTTATGAAAGTGCTTGAGTTTGCCCACTGTCTTCCTTATAATTCATCCACAATGGTGATTTTTGTATGTAGTAGAAAAATACTTAGTGGGAGGATATTTCCAATTCTCATCTGGTTACATCCTTGGCTTTTATGAAATACGTCATAAAATGTGATCTTATTTAGTTTGCACAGACATATTTACTCATAAAAAATCAGACTGGGATCTTGGCTTGCTATTAACTTATAGTTTTATGTTACCTAAAATAAATAATATTTTTAAAGGAAGGAAATATAGTGATGAGGAATCCACTAAAAATATTTTTAATGAGCCCAGTACATTCTGTTTAGACAAACAAAAAGCCTTAATATGTTTTGGAATGTAGAATTAGAATTCTGAATTTACCTACTCAGTAAGAGTCTTGGTAGTTTAATGTATTCTTTGATTTACAGGAAGAATATGAGTACCAGGGCATGTTTTTGGTTTGTTTTGTTTGTTATTAATCTATAGGTTAATAAGTACAGAGTTGGAGATAAAGAGAAGAAGGAATTTAAAACTTTTAGTGTTTAATTACTTAACTATACAAAAATGAAGACAAGATTTCCAGTAATTAAAGCTTGTATAAATGGACAAAAATAGTGATCAAAAACAAAGATTTGCCCCTTCCCAATTTTAATTGTTTGGCAGGGAAGATAAAGGCCTTTGTTACTGTTCTTATTCTAGGATCGATGATATGGGGAAGTTTGGGGCGCTAAAAGATAAGATTTAAGCAGCATAACAGCCATTATAATTGGGGATCAGTTAACTATGAGGAAAAATATATTTCTAAGAAGAGAACTTTAGATATTTCAGTCAGTATTCTTGTTTTTATTTGATAAAATTACTAAAGAATATGCTGTTTTCCACTCTTTTTTGTTAATGAGGTAGGTAGTATTGCTAAATCAGTGATTAAGAGTAGATGTTAAACATGAAGTTCAGACCATGTTCAAGGATGGGTATAAAAATCAAGATAGGGCCGTAGCTACTAGCTTCACAAAACAGCTGATGAGATTCAAGGTGAAAGTAGTAAAACCTTACAGCCTGGAGCAAAGAATTACTGCAATTAGTTGATCTAAAGTTTTCACTAACCTAGACCATTATTTAAAAATTAAATAATATCTTAAGATCTTGTTAACAAAATTTTGAATGAGCACAGTTAGTTGGGTTATGACTTAAGGGTGGAACCTCATTTCTCATATTATATGCCACTAGAAGCTGAAATTAGTGTTTAGAAAATAGAATTGGCTCATTAGAATTTTAATGTATATTCCTCTCTCATTATTTTGACATTATACATAATAATGGATATTTTCCCATGGTAAAGAAAGTCAGCTTTTATTTTCACGTATGTTTAGTTTTAGGATGTCACAAAAACTAACAGTGAATTATAAAAAATCAAATATTGAAGCTATCAGCTAGTTTAATCTTTTTGCTAAGTTTGAATACCTTTTAACTTGTAGTAAACTTGACATCCAGTCTTCCTACTTTTCAGAAATTTTAAAGCCTCAGGCTTTCCAAAAGAGCATGTATTTTGCCTTACCTCAAACTGTTATGTTTGACAGAAGAGGGATGTCCAGTAAGGTGAGGTTTATAGTAGGGAAATCCAAACTCTTCCCAGTTTCTCTTGTTACCATTAGGCGTTTTTATTTGTTTTCTGTTTGAGTTAACTCTGTTAAGTTAACTCTGTTTGAATTAAGTACTACAAAATAATATTTGTGAACTCAGTATTTTGGTTGGAAGCAGATAACTGATCTGCCAGTCGGAAGTGAACAAAATTATTTTATTGTTTGAACTGTGAAGTTCTTTCAATACCTTCCGACCATAGAAAGTGTCACCTTAGTGTTAAAGTTTATTATTTGGTAAAAATTTTAATTATAGCTTTATATCAAGCTTCCTAGATATACATTCATAAACTTATAAAGGATTTGGGTAATAGTTGGAGAAGGAAGTATGTATAGGTTTTATTCTTTCAGAATTTTACCTGGTAGCTCTACACTAAAACACAAAAGAAACAATTATCTAAGAATTGTAAACATTCCTACTTAAAATATCTTTGAGTATCTGTCTTCTAGTCATTTTTGTCTGGTTGTTTAACTGGTGGGATGGGATTGTGCTGATAAATATCACACATAGACTAGTAAGAAATGGTTTGAGGCTTATTGCTATTCCTTTCTAAAAGATTTTTAAAATTAAAGAAAAAAATGAGACACTTCTTTTTTGAAATGTCTAAATGAATTTCTCTTTATAGATCAGACTGAGTGAACTGAGTTGTTCAGGTGTTTGAACTAAGTCTTCTTCTATGTCTTTGCCAAATTTGTATCATTCTTTGGTAGTTTTCTGTAGATTCTCTAGAGTATATTACTTAAAATTCATGTCATAATCACGTATGCTTTAACTCTTACTATGTTATTTTGACTATATTTAATGTAATTCCTTTTGTGGTTTTGAATGATTAGCTGTCTTTTACCGTTTTTAATAATGTTGAAGCCATGCTTGAATGATTATTTTTCAAAGTGAAATTTAGTAGTGCATTATGGTGACCTTCACTGCTTACCATTCTTACTTCTCACAGGGGTAAATTCAAGCTGGAGCCATCAAGAATGCAGCTCTGGTGTTTTTTAACCAGCCAGAGGCTCGTGCCACCACTTTTATCCAGGTTACCCAAGCAAGTTGTACATACATAAATATAATCAGTTTCTAAATGACTTTTGACTGGCCTGCATGTTACTCAGCTATGTTCCTTGCCCATCCATTGGCAGTAAAATAAAAACATGCATAGCTGCTATTATGCTGAGTCATATAAAGCATGGTCAGGCAAATCTGGCAACCCTAACTTATTTTCTAAAAACCTATTTAGCTGCTAATTTTCTTACATAGATTTTAATAGAAATGATATTCAATAAAAGGTAAATGTGCATGGCTTAATGAATTATTTAACTTCCATTTAACGTTACAGAGTTTTGAACATGCTAAGGGCCTAAAGGAGAAATGTAGGTGCTTTTTGAAAAACACTTGCAGAAAAGCTTTCTCTCCTCTGCCTTTTTTAAAAACATAAACCCGATGAGTGCACTTTATTGGTAGTTTTTTGTTTAGTGTCATATTAAGTTTTTCTGAAGGGCAATCTGCAAATTAAAGCAATCCCTTATT
Source organism: Galeopterus variegatus (assembly GCF_000696425.1). Lineage (NCBI taxonomy): Eukaryota > Metazoa > Chordata > Mammalia > Dermoptera > Cynocephalidae > Galeopterus > Galeopterus variegatus. The sequence continues at coordinate 1,126,639 of NW_007726120.1, forward strand.
CATATGCAAACTTTCTAAAGGTTATTTTAATGTGATAATAATGTAAATGAATTGGAATGTTTGTGTTTTGGCTGCTAGCAGCATGGGTATAATTTTGTCTGCTTCATTTTAGGGAAAATGGCATTGCCTTATTTAGCAATTGACTGAAAGTATTTCACATTTAGAATCTGATTCTGTTGAAATTTACCCCTAAAACTCCTAAACGGAAAGAAAAGGAAATAAATATCTTTTGTACACTTCCCCCAAAAATAACAATAGATAGACTTACAGGTGGTTTGCTCATTCTGAAAATAGATATGGAGACCAACTTCTTCATCCTATTGGCTTCTCGGTCTGTTATGGGTTTTCTTCTCTCCTCTTTTTCATCCAGACCTGCTGGGAAGTTTTCTCCTGAAGAATATTATTTAAATATATCATGCTTTGCGAACTCTTATATAGGAAGGGAATTGTGAGCTTTCGCTCCTTTGGTGTTTTTAAAATAAAGGAACCTCCCTTATCATGTGACTGTAGCAATGAATGTAACAGCATTCTATGGGCTCCATTTGGTGGACCATTCATTTCCTGATGTTAAAATCAGTTCTGTGCATGATTATGCTAACCAAATTGCTCAATTCAGTTTAACCATTTTTTAAAGAAACGTTCATCAAATACTTTGTCACTTAAATACAGTTTCCTCTCCTTCTGCCATTAAAACTGTAAAACAGTCTGGCTTTTTGAAAGGAACAACAATCATGCCATTCCTGAAGCATATTTTTATACTCTGGAAGAAAATATTCAGTGGTACCCCAGATTCATGAGAGATAATGACTTATCTATTGGAGGAATGGTATTGCATAAAATGGGATCCAAGATATATAATTCTCACAGTTAAACACAGACACGCTGTAAAGCTACTCGACCATGCCAGTCGTCAGGCTCTTTTACCTGATGGTAATCATGAACCAACTGGGCCGATTGTTGAGCTAGGGCTGGGTCTGGAGCTCCCAGACCCCTCAAGCCCATTCACAGACTGGGTCACAAACCCTTCATATGCCAGGCTGGGTCACCAGACCCCTTCTTGCAGGTCTATGAGCTAGGTAACCAGCCCAAAGGTCCTTGGAAGCCATAGTTGGAAAGCATGGCTGTGCTGGGTGGATGCCTGAGGTAGATGCCTGCCCGCCTGCTTCACTAAAACTCTCTCTCTTTATCTCAAGAACACAAGAATAGCAACAAAACTAAAAAGATACATTGGCACACATGCACACTAACTCAACACACACACACACGCACACACACACACACACACACACAATTTGCTTACAATGGATATGCTAAACCATACCCAACTGGACCTGAAGTGAGGGCCCTGACCAAACTATTCTATTTTCCCAACACACACATATACACAGAAACTAGAGAGATTTTTTTTCCTGTTATGTATTAATTATTCAGAAAAGCATGAAATTTAGGCTCCTTAGGGTAATGGCTTGTTTTCCCAGTTTCTTGGTTAGAGGCAAGGTTAGTTTCCTTATTCCTGAGTATCTCATTTTTCAAGTTCCTGTGTAGAAGCACATTTGAGGGAAAATGACAGACAGGTACATTATCTACCTATGTGTCTAGGAGACTTAGGTGGAGTAAGTGTGATGGAATACACACTAAACAAGAACTGGTTCATTTATTCTCAACCCACAGATTATTATAATTTCCAATTTTCTTTAAAAAGTCTCTAATCCTCCCTCAAGAAATATTGTTCACTCCTTAAAAGAATATACTAAATTTCAGTACAGGGGATAAAAAGGAAGACAAAAATGTGTAGAGAAGGTTTGAGTAAGCAATGGTGGGATGGGTTCAACAGGAATCCATCTATGATTTTATCGTGGAGAATGTGTAGTTCTCATGGGAAAGTGTTCCAGGGAGAGTGGGTAAGAGGAAAAAAAGTCTCTAAATATCTTTAACAAAAGAACAAAATGGGCCAAACACATGTGTCTTTGGGGAACTGGTAATTTGCTAAAGGGTGGACCATTGTGACATAAGGTTTTCTTTTGCCATTACAGGAAAGATATTTAAGATCCTGCTATTTATGGTTTAAAATTTTTATAATGTATTCATTACAAACATTAAAATGATTTTCTGGATAATACAGTATAATGAGAATGATACTTTTGATTTTGCCATCTTCCTTATTAAAAAGATAACACTAACTATTTCTTTCTAATATTAATGTGTCATTTTGGCCTTAAACCCATCACAAAGCAAGCAAGGCCATCCCATCCATTGTCCCAGTAATGTTTCATGGTATGAGTATACTGATTATCCTGATCTGATCACCACATATTGTACAAATGTACTGATATTTGATTCTGTACCCACAAATACAATCAATAAAAATAATTAATTAAATAAATAATAAATAAATATACTGACAGTAAGCAAGAAAAAAAGAAAAGATTTTTCATGTAAAAAACCAGAGCTTAAATGCAGATTAACAATAAGATCCACGTAGAACAAAAGGTTGCCATTCTTGGAGACCAAAATATTCAGATATGGAATACTTGATTTAATGTATATTTGAAGTTATCTCTTTTTTAAAAAATCTCAATTTGTAAATTAAATCAGATTAGAAAATACCTTTCTCTCTCCAAATTATATACAACATTTACTAATTACATTTTCTTAAAAATGTATCTTAGTTTCAAAGTGAGAAGCAAGCACACCTATGAAAATCTTGATGGAAAGTGGTTTTTCTCTCCCTTTTACTGTTGTGATTAATTATTTTAAAAAATAGTTTACTTTCATTTACTTTCTAAAACAAAAGTAGTTTGGCACATTGATGTTTAACAGTAATTTATCATTGATGTGGAAAGTAAAAGTTTGACGTATAGTATCTAAAAATAAAAAATGAAATAGTCTACCTTGGTGTTTATTAGATTACTGAGCAAATATTTTTCTGCTCTGCCTGGCTCATATGACCATAATTACCCAGCACTCAGAAGAATCTCAGAAGATTTTCAATAGGAAGCATCCTGTTAAATGTAGTTCTTACCAAAATAATTGTTCGACTGATATTTCCACCTGAAAGTAAATGATTGCCAGTGCTGTTCATAACAAATACAATTAGCTATTCCTGTTTGATCTCTATACTATCCTGACATTGCAGCATGTCCATCTTTTGTGAGAGTTTAAGTAGGCAAGGACTACTCTAACAACAGCACTTAGTCTACTTGTTTCCTTATTGATAAGTACAGATAATAAAAGAAGAATCTAAACATTACAATTTTACCAAAGAGAAGTAAAAAACTTGTCAAAATGGGTCTACTTCTAATCAGTTCATATTTTGGTCTCTTACTTATGTAGTGTTTTGTAGTGAATTGTGCCAAGACTGGAGCATTTATAGGCAACCTTTATTTAAAAATTCTTCTTTAAGTACATGTGTTGTATAGTTCTATGTAATGATATATATTGGACAGTTCTATCTGATGAATTTGCACTGCAGTTAGGTTAATCTTAATTATGACCTTATTTGAAGCTGAAAATTTTTATATTCTTAATTTGATTAATTTGATTTTTATGGGCTTTTTACACATTTTAGCTGTTTTAGTCAACATATTTTATAATGTTATGATTTCAAGAAAGTCATTGAAATGATGTTATCAAGAAAAGTTTTATAAATCAGGATTTCTTACTTACATCTCAGAATTATTGTTTCAAGTAAATTTTTTTGTTTATAAAGTATTCCAGTATGTATTTGCTGTACTCCAAATTAATAAATATAAGAATTAAGAGTACAACTTGAATTGACCCTAAAGTTCATGGCTATGAAACATGGAAATAACGTTATCACAAACACTACCCTAAACCTACAATATTTAATTACATATCCAGTCTATTAAATGTTTTAAATTGGTAGATGTTGGGCTTACTTATGAATCATCAAAGAAATGTCTAGATAATTACGCCAGAATGTGGCACAAAAGACCTAGAGTCCAACCACTTATTCACTATGGTTTTCAACAAGGTGATTAAACCCACATTTTCCTCTCTAAATAGATATTGCATTGGCTCATGTTAAGGATTAATGTGCAGCTTAGATTGTTTATTATTTGTAAATCAAGTACCAGAAGTGTAAAGGTATTCAAGTAATACATGTGGCGGATCCTGCGCTGTTCCACTTTATGAGATGAGGAAAGATGAGATTGCCTCTCCCTAAAGAGGTTCTGTTCACCACTGGGACTATAAATCCATGTACATAGCGTTGGAAGAGGGAAAACACTGTCAAAATGATTCAGTAGTAGTTTTCCTGACTCCAGAGTTAAACTACAGTTCACTTCATAGACTCATCTTAGCTTTGAATAATTGGCAGCATGGGCTTGAGACAACACTACTAATTCTTAAGAGCTGCTGTTCATTGTTTATGCAATTCAGGATCTTGAGAAATTTGTGTTATTCTGCAAACAAGAGAGAATATTGCTTGTCATCCCTTGAATGTGAAAATAAATTTTCTCAGAAATAGTCATGAGTTGAATAAGAGTCCGTACACTGATCATTCATTTATTTACTCAACAAACATTTGTTAAACATAAACATTGGTGATAGGTGCTAGAGATACAAAGATGGCAAAAACATGAACTTTGTTTTGAAAAATTAAGTCTGGGGAGATTCATCTTCTACAAACATAAAATACTTCTAAGTTGTGCTTTTGAAAAAGCAATAACCTCTCCTTATATAGATAAATATTTGGCTTTATGAGAAAGGTATCTATTAATTCAACATCAGTACTAAAGCACTGCATTAAAATAAAAGGGAACAATGTTCATTCTCTTATTTTTAGTATGATGTAAGTAAGAGAAAAATACAGAAGTGCCTTCCATAATTAGAATTTCCAGAGATAAGCCCTAAAAAGCAATTTTTGAAAAACTTCTCGTTGATTCTCATTTTCACCCAAGTTCGGCAAACTCTGGTTGATAGTCTCTCATTTTAACCTTGGGCCAAACTTTCTGGTGAATTCTTAATTTGATCAAGCTATTGAAAACAGACAATTTACTTAGCAATTCATTCATCCATTCAATATTTAGTGAAAAGCATGTAGGCAATTCAGTCTTCTGCTAGTATTGAACTATATGTGTTGAATTATCCATAGGGCTTACAATGCATAGTTCTTGCCCTCAAATGTCTTACAAGCATGCTAGGGAGAGCAGATCCATCTGTCTGAAATAATTTGACCCATATTTAAACAAAGGCCAAAATGTATAATAAACCACAAAAAGAGTTATGAACAACCTAGGGTGCATATTGGGGGGTGAATATGGAATGAAAGAAATTAGGAGTCCAGATTTTTGGGGGAGAATTTATGAAAGGGAGGAAGCATAATTGTTGCAAAATAGACAGTGAAGAAGGGAAATGGCCATGGTGACTCAGATCTTTCCGAAGTCATTTAAAGCACAGTATTAGCAACCCAGCTTCTCAGCAGTAGGAGTGATAGTTGATGTTATAAGGATCCTATGGAAACTTTTGAACATTCTGAACTAGCATTTCCTGTAATACATTGTCTGGTGACTTCCCCCAATCACTGTCAAGGGCTAGCCTTCATTCTGTTATGAGGTAATTTATTCATTTATTGAATTGTCCATTCATACTTTGAACAGTCTTTATGCAGCGCCCACAACTTACTCAGCTCTGACGCAGACTCTGATACAGTCATTCACCAGAGCCAGCCTGAGCACGTGGAGCACCCCAAATATGGATCCTCATTTTCCCCTTGGGCCCACCCCAAGTGTCACCCCACCCCTCCATTCTGTGTTTACAGTGTGATTCTTATTCTTAAAAGGAATACTTTCTATTTCTTATTGTGGGCTGTCTGTAGTTAGGTCAGATGTGACTAAGCTTCAGTTTTTCTGATTACCTATGTTATGTTTGATCAGTCTGCAAATGACAAGATCAGTATTGTCACTTTCCTAATACATTACAGCTTGATATGAACTAGGTGACAGAATATTCTAGTTATTTCTTAGTCAATTACATGTATATAAACACAGCTCTACTTATCTAAGACAGAGTCTAATCCAAAGACAAAGGATAGAAAATTAGAAAAAGTCTAAAAAACCAGAATATTTGTAAAAATCTTCTCACTTAGATATTTTATCTTAAAACAAAATATATTCAAATTTTAATGACAAAGATATTTGTCTAGGATTGTGATATACCTGATGAGTAGGGAAGAAAATTGATAACCTTCAAGCACCTTATATAATCTTTGATTTAACAATTTTGGAGAAATTACAAAATAATCCCCAAACCAATTCTTTGATGGCAGAAATATCTTTTATGCTTCTATCATTGGTATTATTAAATTACACAAGGCAAAAGCATTTTTAATCTCATATATATCATAGATAAAGATTTTTATTTCATCAGGACTAAGCTAAGAAAATACAATACTTTATCTAAAGAAAATTATTTTTATACAATAAAGAAACCATCATCTTAGAAAAAATCCATGCAATCCTAGCCCAAATATGAGTAGAATATTTCCAGCACTGACTACAGCATCCATTTTATTCTAGTTTAACATACCTCAGTGTGCATTTTATCATGTGCTTACCTCATCCCCTTTATAAAGTAGCTCTTATCAGCTCAACCATTTCCTAATGTTATGCACTAATGGTAATAACATTGTGAGAGGTCCGAGAATGCTGTGGCCCAAACTACTCTGATTCCATGTGGCACTCACACCTGGCCCTGCATCATTCCTGCAGCATTTTAAGACCAAGTTAAAGACTGAAATCCCTTTATTTGTGCTGATCCTAAGAATGGCCTGACCTGGCTAAGTTTATTGCATTTTAAGATTTAAGACAATTCCTTTCTATTATATTTTTTCTTGGGTGATACTTGATTTACCTTTAAGGAAAACAAAACAACAACCAAAGATTCATTTCTTCCTGTACTGACAGGACAGGTAAGAGTGCCAGAGTAACAAGTAGTTTCCAAATGCACAATGAAACATGAGAGTGCATTGGCCAAAGAGAATGCAAAATATCAGCTCTTGCTATATAGCTAACAATGTGCTGCTGTTTTCAGAAATAGAATATTATAGAATATATTTAATAACAACCAGTGGTATATGTTTTCATGTCAATGAAAAGTGGATAAATTTAGATTGTCGCTGTTTATGTGCATTTGACCAAATCTTTTCTGAATTTGACATGAAAATACACTTGTGCAGCTTTTGTTGGTTGGGTCACAATTTTAGAATCAAACAAACTACCATTTTCAAACTAATTTACAAAAGCGAGATCACAGATGACCATATGACTGGCAGTTTACATAATCTTTCTGTAGGATTTTATTTCAGACTCTCTATATGTGGGCTTAAAAAATGTTATTTCAGTTGTTAGCACCATATTTTAAAGAAAAAATATATATATATGTATTATGGTGCTGTATCTAATCTTGTGACCCTGCATTTATACCAAAGCAGATTGGCATCATGTTAAAGTTATTCTTAAGTTACAGATCAAGAATATGCATAAAGAAGACTTATGGTCAGATCTTACGAATTTTTACATTTATATTAAAGAAAATATTTAAAATGTTTTCTGTGGGATTGATTTTCAGAAGCTAAATGCAACTAGTTCATCTGAAGGCAGCACAGTTGATATAGGAGCTCCCGCTGAGGGAGAGCAACCTGAGGTTGAACCTGAAGAATCCTTGGAACCTGAAGCCTGTTTTACAGAAGGTAAGCAAAACAATAGCAAATATGGTCATTGGTTTCCTCTTATCTGTCCATCTTTCTATCTGTCCATTAATTAATCATCTATATACCATCTGTCTAATATCAATTGATCTATCTACAGTCATCTATGTGTATCTAACAACTAGTTATTTGCTAATGTTTTGCTTTTTCTATAACAAAACAAAGGCCATTTTTAGAAAGGTAAAGTTTAATTTATGTAATTAGATATTCTTAGTTTTGTGGATCCTGTTCAAGTCTAAGAAATGCTGCTAACTGGCCTTTCTGTGGCCTTCGAGAAGTAGGAGAGTAAGCCAAATCACATATGTCTCCCTTAAGGTTTGAAAAATAATAGAAAAAAATAAGAAAGAAAGTGAAAGATGTAATTTATCATTTACCGTTTTGTCATATTATAATGGGTACTAATTGATAAATGTACATTTAAATCTGTCCTTGAGTAACAGTTGCCTGTGTCAGCCAGGGTTAAATATTTTTTTTATTATTTCTGAATGAAGATAATGGATAATAAAAGTGCCAAAATATACTGTGAGTTATGACATAGGGCAATATGTCATTGAAGTAATTGCAAGAGGATTTTCTAAAGAAAGCTGAAATTATGTTATTTGAGGTGTGGATCAATTATGTTTCATAATAGTAATGCTGTGTATCAAACCACCTAAAACCCTTGGCTCTAAGCTGCTTCTCTGGTCTTGATTCCCAATTCTTTCTGGGCAACTTGCAGATTTTCCTGTCACTAAGGTTTGCTTGTATCATTGTTTCTCCATTCTTAACAGCTTCATGTTCCAGATATGATTCTTATACATCCTTCAAGATCTAGCCCCAAATTCACTTTCTCCATAAAGCTCTGAAATTAAACTTTACCAATGAACTGTCATAATACTTTGTCTTGTGATCACTGTTGCTTTCTAAAACAATAGAATTTGTAGACAAATCACTCCTATTCAAAATACACATTCTTTGAGGACAAGGCTATGTTTTACATGTTACAGTATAGTTTGTCCAGTACAACTATTAGAATATAGGAGGTATTTAATAAATATTTGTTGAAGAGCCCTTGATCTAGTGGCCCACAAATTACACATATTTATTACATTGTTACTGATAGTGGCCAGAATTAAGGCAGCTTAAATATTCAATAATAGTGGAATGCTTATATAAATTCTAGTAATCTTATTACTATATAAGATATTAGACATATCTATTATAAGATATTCTAATATTATAAGATATTCTAATATTAGAGAAATACTATGAAATCTTTCACAAATCATTTACTTGTAATATGATGGGAAATATTTATACTATGTCATTAAGTGAAATAATCAGAATTCAAATATATATGATGTTCTTATAGAGTGGAATTACACTCATAGCATAAGGGCAGGATAAAAATATCAACTCTTGGTAATTTTATTTTTCTTTCTGTTTTTCTGTTTTTTATATAATATGTTTTTAGAATGTAATATAATTTATTATAATAATCCTAAAAACATACAAATAGATATTTCAACCAATGATTAAAAACCATATAGATTATTTTGATTTCTATAAGTGGAAACCATATTAAAAAAATAAAGGCAATTACAATGTATTATCAGGTAATAATGGAGATGAATCTTCCACCAACACAAATATACATAATCAAAGACTGATTGTTTTTTCTACATTTACTCTCAAATATTTTAGACTGTGTGCGGAAGTTTAAGTGTTGTCAGATAAGCATAGAAGAAGGCAAAGGGAAGCTCTGGTGGAATCTGAGAAAAACTTGCTACAAGATAGTGGAACACAATTGGTTTGAAACCTTCATTGTCTTCATGATTCTGCTCAGCAGTGGAGCTCTGGTAGGTGATGCGTGATCATTCCTTCACCTTTTACCTGAAACCCTTTCCCTTTCCCTTCAGTGAACCTCATATCACCCATTTAAAAATATTTTTAATTTTTAAAAATTTTTTTAATTTATCAATATACAATATAGTTGATTTTCATGTCCCTTTGCCAATTCGTTCTTTTCCTCCTTCTCTCTCTCTTCCCTCCCCCATCAACATCATATCTGTTCACTTATCTTAACAAAATCAAGGAATTGTTGTGATTGTTGTATCTTCTTCCCAACCCCCATTCGTTTGTTTATATTTATTTGTTTATTTTTATTACCTCCCACAAATAAGTGAGAACAGTGTTTCTATTTCTGTGCCTGGCTTATTTCACTTAATATAATTTTCTCTAAGTCCATCCATGTTGCTGCGAATGGTAGTATTTCATTTTTTTAAATAGCAGAGTAGTATTCCATTGTGTAGATATACCAGTTTCCTTATCCACTCATGATGGGCATTTAGCCTAGTTCCAAGTCTTGACTGTTGTAAATTGCACTGCAATAAACACGGGAGTGCAGGTATCCCTTTAACATAATGATTTCCATTCTCGGGGTATATACCCAGCAGTGGAATAGCTGGGTCATATGGTAGATCAACCTGTAATTGTTTGAAGAACTTCCATACCATTTTCCATAAAGGCTGCCCATTTTGCAGTCCCACCAACAGTGTAGAAGGGTTCCTTTTTCTCTGCATCCTCATCAGCATTTGTCATTCTCAGTTTTTTGGATATTAGCCATCCTAACTGGAGTGAGATGGTATCTGAAAGTGGTTTTGATTTTTCATTTCCCAAATGCTGAAGGATATTGAGCATTTTTTCATGTGTCTTTTGGCCATTCTTATATCTTCCTTTGAGAAATGCCTATTCAGCTCCTTTGCCCATTTTTTAATTGGGTTACTTGTTTTTTGCTGTTAAGTTGTTTGAGTTCCTTGTATATTTTGGTTATTAATCCTTTGTCAGATGTATATTTTTCAAATATTTTCTGCCACTCTGTTGGTTGTCTTTTTGCTCTGTTAATTTTCTTTTGCTGTGCAGAAACTTTTTAGTTTGATATAATCCCATTTGTTTATTTTTCCTTTGGTTGCCTGTGCTTTTGGGGTCATATTCATAAAGTCTATGCCCAATCCTACTTCCTGAAGTGTTTCCTCTATGTTTTCTTTAAGGAGTATTATTGTTTGGGGATGTATATTTAATTATTTAATCCATTTTGATTTGATTTTGGTATGTGGTGAGAGGTATAGGTCTAGTTTCATTCTCCTACATATTAATGTCCAATGTTCCCAGCATCATTTACTGAAGAGTCAGTCCCTTCCCCAGTGTGTAGTCTTGGCAACTTTGTCAAAGATCAGATGGCTGTAGGTGCATAAGTTGATTTCTGGATTCTCTATCTATTCCATTGGTCCGTTTGTCTGTTTTTATGCCAGTACCATGCTGTTTTGGTTACTATAGCTTTGCAATATAGTTTAAAGTCAGGTAGTGTTATGCCTCCAGCTTTATTTATTTAATTTTTTTGCTCAGGATTGCTTTGGCTATTCATGGTCTTTTTTCTTCCAAATGAATGTTAGGATTTTTTTTTTCCAATTCTGAGGAAAATGTCATTGGAATTTTGATGGGGATTGCATTGAATCTATAGATCACTTTGGGTAGTGTGGACATTTTCACAATGTTAATTCTTCCAATCCAAGAGCATGGGATATCTTCCCATCTTCTTGTGTCCTCTTTAATTTTTCTCAAAAGTGATTTGTAGTTCTCATCATGAGATTTTTCACATCTTTTGGTAAATTTATTCATAAGTATTTTATTTTTTTGGTGCTTATTGTAAATGGGTTAGCTTTTTTGATTTCTTTTTCTGCCAGTTAATTGTTAGAATATAGAAATACTACTGATTTTTGCATGTTGATTTTGTATCTTGCAACTTTGCTGAAATGATGTATTAACTCTAAAAGTTTTTTGTAGAGTCTTTAGGCTGTTCTATATACAGGATCATGCCATCCACAAACAGGGACAGTTTGACCTCATCTTCTCCTATCTGGATGCCCTTTATTACCTTCTCTTCCCTGATTGCTCTGGCTAGTACTTCCAACACTATGTTGAATAGGAGTGGTGAGAGTGGGCATCCTTGTCCTGTTCCTGTTCTTAAGGGAAAAGCTTTCAATTTTTCTCCATTCAGGATGATATTGGCAGTGGGTTTGTCATATAATATTACCCATTTTTTAAATAAGATGCTTGTGAGAATGAGAGAAAATATGTGTGATTTATTTAGCACAGGGTAAGCAGCTCAATCAAAAGCAACTCTTAATATTTTGTCTGGAGTAATTCTCAGATGAAATCAAACTCTTATCAGCAGGATTACTTGTAATATTTAATGAAGGATCTTTCTGACTTTTAGTCACCAGAGACAGTAGTTATTAAGAATGACTATGTAGATATGATATGGGGTTATCAGCTAAATATCAAACTGCTTAACATAAGCTCCATGCTGCAGGAAACCCATCTGTCTCATCCACGCATATTCAGTACTGCCAACTACAGTGAATGGCAAATAGTAGGCTAACTTAATTACTGACTAATAACAAAGTGAAAGAATTACAGACTTAATTTATGTCTGATTTCATTCAATGGAATGGTCAATTTGGTCGAAATACTGATTAATATAATGAAAATCATGTGACCAATTTTCCCATTTGGTGGTACAAATGTGGTTGATTTAAAAAAAATTTTTTTCAATTAGTTACTAGAGTGTTTGGTGAGATAATTTCATTAGGAGGATTACTGCATTTAAACTGGAAGTCTCTAAGCCCACTTCTGATTTGACTAAGAATCCTGCATCCTGACATGTACTCAGTTCAGTAAGAGTCAGTCTTGCTTTAATGCCAAGAAAGGAAACTATGAAGTCTTACCCATGACAAGTGCCCTTGCTGTGGTAGCTCTTCGTTCTCAGTTACCTGTCAAAGCTCACCAATGTGCACAAACATGCTGGCATGATGGCTGGCCTCTGAGGGTCTTCCAGCATCAGCTGTAAACTGAGCCCAAAACCCTTTAGGCCCTTGTGTCGAGCCCTGATCACAAACTTGGATCCCATTGTTCACTTAAAAAAAAAAATTCCTTTGTTCTTGATCCAGGCTGCCAGCTCACCCTGATCACTTTTCCTATAATAGGATAAGTTACATAAATGGTCTTTTTATTCCAGAAGGCCCAGGGGTTCCTGTGAATAAGTTTGCCACCCATTCTCAAGAACTCTGCAAAATGACGGCAGGGAGAGCTTTCAGACATACAGCCACACACATGCTGAGAGAGAGAGAGAGAGTCAAGAAAGTGAGAGATGATAATCCTTTCCCTTTTCCCCAGACTGAGGGGCCTCTTTGCCTTATATTTGCAATACTGGGAGGGCACATTCCAGTGACTCTGCACTGAACAGAGCACATCTACTCCCAGGTGACTTTTCACCTCCTACTCAAGAGAGAAGCAGCCTGCAGTTTCTCAAAAATGTTAAGTTCTTTTGGGGCACTCTGATACCAAAATTTTAAAATTCCTCGAGTTCCTTGGTTGACTGAAATGCCCAGTTTATAGTCATTTGTGTACAGATAGCTATAAAGCAGAATGGAGCCATGAGAAACACTAAGGCTTCCATCCACAGTTTATGACAATGAAATAAAATAGAACTTTTTCATTTGCAGGCCTTTGAAGATATATATATTGAGCAGCGAAAAACCATTAAGACCATGTTAGAATATGCTGACAAGGTTTTCACTTACATATTCATCCTGGAAATGCTTCTAAAGTGGGTTGCATATGGTTTTCAAATGTATTTTACCAATGCCTGGTGTTGGCTGGACTTCCTGATCGTTGATGTGAGTATTTTACAGTTTCCTGTTTCGCTCGTTGGCATGTGATGACATGTACCTGTCCTAGCAACGGTGTCTGCCACGTTGTAGGCACCAGTAAATAATGCATCATCCCAAATAAGTGATGTTTACCATTTTCCCAATGAGAAGATGCCCCAAAACATTTCTTTTTGCCAGTTTAAATACATGTACTTTCATAGATGAAACAGTCAAATGCCATATTTTATACTTATTGGTTTCATTTCAAATTAATATTTGAAAACCCAAATTATGCAAAATAATATGTTATTTTAGAAAGTTTGCTTTTTTCACTCTCACATTTCATAAAATAACTATTAAAATTCTTCACAGGCATCTTTGACATTAGTCTTCCTTATTATTAGAGGCTGTTGAGAAAGAAGTGTTTGTCACACAGATGGATTATTAATTACAATAAAATTTGAAACTCAAAAAAAACAAGAGACATCACTTGATTTGTATAATGGTAGAAACAGATTGGCTATTGACCAATTATTTAAAGGTTTAATTAAACTACGTTGGTGTTGAAATAAAGTAAGGTGGAGTACCAGAAATAAGAGGGTTTTAAAATAATTGAATGTGAGGCAAGTCTACTACTAAATGTAACATATAAAGGTTACATGCAGAATTACATTAAAAATCTTCTGGCAATAAAAGAAGACAATAAATAATATTTAAAATCACATACTTTTGAACATTACAAACAATGGAAAAATACACCAAAACTATAATCATTGTTTTGTCCATATAATGAGATTATGCGTGATACTATTTCTTTTCTCTATTTTCTGTATGTGGTTATTTATAGCAAAAAAAATTTGATATTTCATATAGCTATGTAAGGATAAAAGTATTATGTTAACACTACTTGAATATAAAAAACAATTCTTAGGTGACATCTAGTTGTCCTGCAGCTAGCACTCATACGACCTAACACACTCTGCTATTTACCTTTTTACATTTAGGAAAACTATTATGATAGTATATTAAACTGGTCAATACTTTTCTCTAAGTCAAATCTATTTATTGTTCATCTATTCTGTTACGGAAGACACAAATATGAATGTCATTTTTCTGGTCCTGTGGGAGCTTCCAGTCAAATATCAGTGAGGACAAATATGATACGAGGTATACACTAACAAGTTGACACCTGCATTAGAAGTGTCATTTGCTTCACTTGAGGAAGTAGGAAAGGAGCATATCAGCAGGTGCAGAATAGGGAGGAAAGCAATGCATTAAAACACTGATGCGGGACATGTTTAAGAAACAAGCAGCAGTCCTCCAGGGTGAGGGAAAGGGTTTATAACTGGATGGTAAGGTAAGAAAGGCAAATTAGAAAACAATGTGAAGAACCATCCAAAGAGATGCCATCCAAACAAATTTGAACTTATGATTTAGTTAAGACGAAGCCGTTGAAGAATTACCAATAGGGACGTGACAAGACCAGCTTGTTCTTTCAGGGAGAGAAGTTTGGTGGGGTGTGAATGATGCAACAGAAGGGGATTATTCTCCAGCCCAAAAGACCAACTGGGGGATTGCTGCAGTGCCCCAGGAGGAGAAGGCCTAATGTATCTCCTTTTCACATTTAGTTACACAAGTCACATAAAATCAATATTTTATCACCTGTTTTAATCAGCTGATAAATATTTCCCCTGCTTAGAATATTTTTTATATGTCTAACTTTTATCTTTCATCCTTTAACTTATGCCTATCTCTTTTTGGTTTTGTCTTCAGAGAAGGTAAAGTACTGCGGGTCCTCATATCTTGTCTACAGAAAATCTTCACAATTCATAATTCAGTAATCTTATTTTTCAATTACCTGTCAAAAGAGACTTACAAAGCCTAATACTTTAGATTTTAGGGAGACTATATAAAAACCACTTAAGATTTTGTAGCTCAATTTTTTTTCTATATTTAGATGTTTCAATTTCAAATTCTTTTGCATATGCAAAATTAGTGTGAATAAGTCAAGTTTTTTATAACAATTTTCATATGCTTCACTTATTTTTCTTAAAAATCATATTTTTCAAATATCTGTTAACACCATACTCTTAAAAGCTACATTACACATCTATTTTTGTTTATCTGCTTTTGAAGTTTGGGTGTGCTTTAGGACAAAATACCATTTCTTAGCTTGTATAGTTTTAATAAGTTCTATATACATTTTCAAAAGAAATCAGACATTTCTGTGCCACTTATGACAGTATTTCTTTTCTTTTTTAGCTGAGATCTTAGAATTTCTATCACCTATATTAGTATACTATGAATGACTGAAGAAAACATTTTCTGGCAATTCTATTTAGTTATACCGAAATCTCATTTTTTTTTTTTTTTGGTCACTAATTTTATTTGACCTAATTAATGATTTTATGCACTTCAGACTGAAATTTGCAAAAAGATGAAGCTGTTGTTTAAAGGCCTGGGCTTTTCTGAATGTGTTTATATTCAGATTTCCCAGTCGTCTGCATACTTTACTTCTGTACCAGGTTTTAATTTTCCTTTCAGGTCTGTTAAATAATATGAAAAATGACACAGAAATAAAGTTTACAGACCTGTAAATGAAGATCACATTTCTGTCTCTCTCTCTCTTTTTTTTTGGGGGGGGGTGCCTTTATTTTTAATTAATTTTTTTCTGTCAAGAATCTTGAAAACAGAATATGTATAGCTTATTTTTTATAAACGTAATGATAGTGGTTTGCAAAATATAAACTTTTTTATAAACTATGATAGCGGTTCACAGATCAGCATCATTAGCTCACATGGGGACTGGCATCAATGTAAATTCTCAGGTCCCACCCCAAACCTACTATGTCAGATTCTGCCAGCTTTCAGTGTTTTTTAAGAAGCCACCTAGGTGATTTTGAAACTCACTAAAATTTGAGAACTACTGGTTCATTGCATAGAGTAAGGTTAACTATGTAGACATTTTTGTCTGTCAATAAAAACTGTGATGCTTTCTCTGTATAGGTCTCATTGGTTAGCTTAACTGCAAATGCCTTGGGTTACTCAGAACTCGGTGCCATCAAATCCCTTAGAACACTAAGAGCTCTGCGGCCATTGAGAGCCTTATCCCGGTTTGAAGGAATGAGGGTAAGACCACATGCTTCAGAATCTGTTTGGATTATAATTGAGAACATACTGATACTTTATACCTCAGAAATGATAAATCAATGGAGAAATTGTGTCTTTACGTTCATACTGTCATAACCAATCAATCAATAATAATATTTATCAGATGTACATTAAACTTGCCACTGTTGGAGACACAGACACAATATAATGCCTGAGTGGTTGTTTCTAATTAGCCAGATTTTCGCTTGGTGGGGGAATTCTCTATCATTTTCTGTAAGCTGCTCATCTGAACCATGAGTACTTATGTTCCTTACATTTATAATCCTAGTCACTGTACTTTAAAACTCCTAAATCATTATTCATTATTTCTTCACTGCTTCGTATGATGTATTTTGAGCCTTTTAAGGTCTGAATCTGACCTTTTGATTCTCAAACACAGGCTGAGACGGCGAAAAAGTAGGTCAACTGCAGAAATCTAACACTCATTTAGAAAGGTGGTCCAGAGAAACAGGGAGGAATTTGTGCTGACATTTGTCATCTCCAGGTGCAGACAATCTGAGACCACTTGCCCTCACCATCTAGAAAATGATGATACCCTATCTCAGTGGCTTTAGCTGTTCACAAGGAATTTTTAGAAAATGAAGCTTTTTGTGATACTTGAGAATAGCTATTTAAACTTCATCTGAATGTTGCAAACACAACCAGAGATGATTGGTTTGTGTAGGTGTGTTTGTTTGTCTGTGTTTGCACGCAGAGAGGAATCGTTAGCTATTAAATTCTTTTTCACTTTATCTATTTGAAATCAGTGTTTTTGCAGTAGTAGATTTAATAAACGAACGATATCAAACTTTTAGTACTAGAATAATTTTTGTATGTTCTGTGTAGAATTTGGCCCCCAAATATTCTTTTTTACCCTCAAATTTTGTATAGTAAGTTGTATAATTTGGATGAGTTTTCTTAAATTATCATATTTACTTCTATGCTCATGTCACTATTTGTACTTTTATTATTTTTTTTGCCATTTTTATTAGTTTTATTCCTTGATGAAAATTTGCCACATGTATATTCCTACCTCTTGAGAAAACATTCTACAATATAAAATTTATTTTATACTCTTCTAAATTACAATTAAAAAATTTCTAGTTGGAACTACCAGAGTCTAGCTTCTATCCAATATTCAATTTTGGGAACAGATATATTTTCTATCATTTGACTGTTACTCTTTTTATAATGTTTGAAAATAAGTATATATTCGTTGTTAGCTTTCACTTATTTTTCCTTCTCGTTCTGTGCCAGGTTGTTGTAAACGCTCTTTTAGGAGCCATTCCATCCATAATGAATGTACTTCTGGTCTGTCTGATCTTTTGGCTAATATTCAGTATCATGGGAGTGAATCTCTTTGCTGGCAAGTTCTACCATTGTATTAACTACACCACTGGAGAGATGTTTGACGTAAGCGTGGTCAACAACTACAGTGAATGTAAAGCCCTCATAGAAAGCAATCAAACTGCCAGGTGGAAAAATGTGAAAGTCAACTTTGATAACGTGGGACTGGGATATCTTTCTCTACTTCAAGTAGTAAGTTACCACCTTATTATTCTCTGTGATGTATAATTAAAATGAGTCTAGAATTCTTCTTCCCTACAATGAGAGAGCTCCTCACATCTGTTAGAATGACTATTATCAAAAAGAGGAAAGATAACAAGTTTCAGTGAGGATATGAAGAAAGGGGAATTCTTGCACACTGATGGTGAAAGTGTAAACGAGTGCAGCCATTGTAGAAACCAGTATGGACATTCCTCAGAAAATTAAAAATAGAACTACCATATGATTCCACAATTCCACTACTGGATATATACCCAAAGGACATATGTCAAAGAGATCTCTGCACTCCCATATTCATTGCAGCATTATTCACAATAGCCAACATACAAAAGCAACCCAAGTGTCCATCAATCAATGAATGAATAAAGAAAACGTGGTATGTAAACACAATTGAATACTATTCAGCCTTAAAAAATGAGGAAATCCTGTTATTTGAGACAACGTGAATAAACCTGGAGGACATTATGTTAAGTAAAATAAACCAGGCACAGAAATACAAATATCACATGATCTCATTTATATGTGGAAAGTCAAATTTATAGAAGTAGAGAGTAGACTGATGGTTGCCAGGGCTTAGGCTTGGTCTCAGTGGGAGGAGAGATGTTGGCCAAAGGTTACAGATTTCAGTTAGACAGGAAGAATAAGTTCTGGAGATCTGTTGTTCAATGTGGTGATTATAGTTAATAACAATGTATTGTATACTTGAAAAATCACTAAAGGAGTAAATTTTAAGTGTTCTCATCACAAAAAAACAGGTATGTGAGGTAATACATATATTAATTAGCTTGAGTTAGCTATTCCACAATGTATACATATTTCAAGACATCATGTTCTGCAGGATAAATATATTTCATTTTTATTTGTCAATTAAAAATAAATTTTTTAAAAAAAGCAATTAAAACAAAAATGCCGGTACTCTTTAGGAACACTATATAGATGCAATAAACTACATAAAATAAAATAAAATTTTTCTTTGTCCATGTTTGCAAATACTTCCTTAGGCCCATCTGCCTAGATTCTTTTTCAACAATTGCTGAACTGTCTTTTCTGCACCGTGTTGGAAACAAGATGGCTCTACAAAGTTTAGTCTCTCGGGCTATGTATTAGGTAGCTTTGTTACTGGGATTTCTATCTAGGTCTCTTTGTTTTCCCCCATCCCTACTCTGAGCATAATAGAGGTGCTGGTCCTGGGGTGGCTGGAAAGGTGTGTGGGGGGAGAGAGGGTAGGTTTCTGGATTCCTTCTCAAGTACCGGACGGTATCCAAACGCTTATCAAGTCTTCACCCACCAGCTTCACCACCACCATAACCAAACCCCCCACCTTCATGCCCTAACCTGGACTGCCATCCCATTTCCATCTTCCTGCCTACTGGTTGAACACTGATTGTTCTCTTGCAAATAAAAACCTTCCCATCAAGACTGTTACATTTGCTATAAATTCATAAGAATTCATTCAGCTCCTCAACTGACTACAGTATGTCCTATCCACTTGCTCCCTGAGGTGATCCATCTATGCAATGCCCAGCACTGTAGGAATGGTTAGGGGAGGGACAGAGCCTGTGACACTAAGGAACTGGAAAAACTTACAAGACTTTTATTTTCAGGATTACTGTGGCCACACAACAGAAAACAAATAG
This sequence comes from Galeopterus variegatus, assembly GCF_000696425.1. Taxonomy (NCBI): domain Eukaryota; kingdom Metazoa; phylum Chordata; class Mammalia; order Dermoptera; family Cynocephalidae; genus Galeopterus; species Galeopterus variegatus. The sequence continues at coordinate 1,146,411 of NW_007726120.1, forward strand.
TTAAAAGAGTAAATTGCAGCTGAAAATGTTTGTTTTCAAATTAGGAAGATGCTTTTTCTCATAGAATAATTGCTTCAAAATAGTATGTTCAACAATATTAAGGAGATCTTCAAGACTAAACCCTCATGATTGGTGATAATACCATTTAGGAAAAAAATAAGTGGAAAAGAAAGCGTTAAAATCAAATAATGCAGCATACTTTTGAACTTGTCTCATGCTGGCAATATATACATGAAGTTCTTTTATCACATTTCATATTATAGTCTTGTAATCAAATCAGAGTCAAAAACTGCAGATATTTTTTGTGATAGCATATTGTTGTTATAGATCACAACTGAATTACAAATGTTGAATATACATATAAAGATGCAATGGAAGAATATAAAGTTGACATGTTTTCAATGCACATATTATAAAACAGTGCCCAAGGAAGTTAAATATTAACCTCAAACTTTTATATGTACTTGTATGTGAATTAATTGTGGTCAGTTACTCTAATACCTAAAATATTTCTAAAATTGTAATTTGAGGGAAAAAATTAAATGATGTGACTTTTTTACAGGCCACATTTAAGGGATGGATGGACATTATGTATGCAGCTGTTGACTCACGAAATGTAAGTCTATTTAGAAAGAAAATTTTTAAATTTGATTGAGTGAATATTACCACAGCACCGTAATTTAGTGATATTGTCGATAAAATACAACTATGGAACAATTTATAGAGCATGTCTATATTATAAAAATAAAATGTTTAGTCTTAACACTATTTCTTTCAAAATTTGATAGAATGTTTTTTTCATTCACTGTGAATCTTCAAACATGTCTTCTCCAGTATTTAGCATGACACCTGACACTTAAAAATTTATTCACCGTATTTGTAAAATGAGACGTTTTATTTTTAGCTCTGGTAGTCCTGGCCATTTGTGCATCACAAGCCCTCAGAGGCGGTTTTCTTCATCTGTCATAGATTTCCTCCAGTTCTGACCTTCCTTGTAATAGGAAGAACATGACTAATGGTGAAGGAAAAGTCAGGAAACAAAATAAACAAACAAAAAACATAATAGCGTTTTTCTCTGGAAGATGAGGCTATGTGGTAGAAGGGAGGGGCTTTCATAATCTACCTTACACACATCAGTATTCTTGAAAATTTTTCTACAATTTCCATTAATTTCTTACTATTTAATGAGGGAAGAAATGACAGTTTAGAAAAAATAGATTGATTTCTGGTACACCAGAGCATGGTAATTAAGTTCAAAATGCTATTTCCCTAGTACTAGCAACTAGTTTTCTGAATGAAGAATTCCTGAGGTGTTTTTTTTTTTCCACCTTATTAAAGAAGAAGGGAGGGAGAGAGAGAGCATGCATTCTAAAACTCTGCATTGTATCTCTGTAAGTGCTATCAAGAATCCCAGCTGTAAGATTTTTCTGAATAATAATAATTTATTATTTATTACTCTAAGGGTTTTCTTATGTTATTTCATTTAATACTAAATAACAACCTTATCATACAGGTGATACTAACTCCATTTTACCTTTGAAGTAAAGAGGCTTAACACATTAAGTGGTAGATCATGTTTCTGAACTCTGACTACAATCAGTGGGCTCATAACCACTGTCTACAGTAGTTTCCCACCACTATGATTAACTCATTCAAAGTTCTCTCCACCCTCCTATCAACAGTCTGCATGACATGCAACTTACTTTCAGTTTCTTCCTTAACAACTTAGTATACTCTAATTGATACAAAACTTCTTGTCATTCAAGCAAATTCAAAAGATAAAATTCGATTGGCCACTAGAATTATTAAAAGCTGTTGGCTCTTACCTTTATTAGACATCAGAGAAATGCAAATTAAATCAAAATGAGACATTACCTACACACCTACCAGATTAGCAATACTAAAACGTCTGACAATGCCAAGTGTTACCAAGGATAAAGAGCAATAAGAACTCTCATACAATACCCGTGGGAGAAAAATGGAGAAATATTCCTTTAAAAAGAGTTGGGCCTGGCTGGTCAGCTCAGTTGTTAGAGCACCATCTTGTAACACCAAGGTCGAGGGTTCGTATCTCCATTCCAGCCAGCCACCAAAAAATAAACAAAAAATAAAATTTTAAAAAAATAATAAAAATTAAATAGAAACAGTTGGGCACTATCACATTATTTGATAAAGTTTAAGATATTCTTTAACCCTGCAATTCTACTTTTAGCAATATATCCTATAGAATCTTGTGCACATGTATAGGATAATATATGCACAAGAATCAACATAACACTTTTTTTGCACTAGCAAAAAACTGGAAACAACTCAAAAGCAGTAGAAATGAACAAATAATTGAATTATATAGTGATGGAAATGAATGAATAAAGCCATAAACAACCATATAACATTGAGTTAAAGAAACTACACACATATTATGATTTTATTTATTTAAAGTTCAAATAGCAACAAAACTAAGCTTATTATTCAAGAATGCATACTTAGAAAATAATACATACTGGGCCGGCCCGGTGGTGCACTGCTACAGTGCGCCACTTGGGAGCGCGGCGGCGCTCCCGCCGAGGGTTCGGATCCCACATACAGACCGGCCGCTCACTGGCTGAGCAAGGTACGGGCGCAACACCGAGGGTTGAGATCCCGTTGCCGGTCCCGGTCCGGTACGGGCGCTACAGTGCGCCACTTGGGAGCGCGGCGGCGCTCCCGCCGAGGGTTCGGATCCCACATACAGACCGGCCGCTCACTGGCTGAGCAAGGTACGGGCGCAACACCGAGGGTTGAGATCCCGTTGCCGGTCCCGGTCCGGTACGGGCGCTACACTGAGGGTTGCGATCCGTTGCTGGTCACGAAAAAAGACAAAAAAAAAAGAAAAAAGAAAAAGAAAATACATACTTAGAAAATGCATACTAAAGAAAAAGCAAGGAAATAATTACCATAAAATTCAGGCTAATGATTACCTCTAGTAGGGATGGCAGAGTTCATGTTTGAGAAGGATACACTAAGGGTTTCTGAGGCCTTGACAATGTTCTGGGTTGTGAATTTCAGTTGTGAATTTCACTTAAGAAAAATAAATTATGTTTTACATTTATATGCTATACACTTTCTTGTATGTGTATTGCATGTAATTTTAAAAGGTTTAAAAATGTTACTTATATCTTTGTTCGCTGCACACATATACACATAATTAAAGTTTCATCAAAGAATAGGTAGTTTTACAACATTTCTGAAATTTTCTATTCTACTCTATTTCATTAGAAAAACATATTATGTTGGTCATAACCCTCTAAATTGATTTCACAACACAGTGGGTCATAACCTGCATCCATTATCAGCAGTGACTGATTAATTGAGTTGGTTAGAGCAATGTCCTCTGAGACCTGAGCAATAGATTATAACCAAAGCTCAAATCAAAAGTGAGCTGGGCAAGAGAGATTATCATTGTTAAAGAAACAGTGCCTACTGAACAGCATGGATCAACAGACTCATTTTCAGAAAAGATAAATCCTACTGACACTTATATGCACACATACATTAATGATTCCAGCCTACCTAAAAAAATGTGTGTAGAATATGTCAAACTACACTTAGCAATTACTACTGGACAGGCACTGTTCTAAGAACTTTTCATATATTAATACCCTTAACCTTCACACTACTCTGTGAGGTTTAGGTTTTATTATTGCCATTCTACAGATGAGGAAACTGAGTCAGAGAAAGTAAATCTCAAAGGTATTGAATAGTGTGATTCTAACATCCCTTCTGTAGGAAGAGGAAATCCTCAATTTGCATACTGTGCTGGGATCTTTGCTTACAAAGGAAAAGTACATTTATATTCTAGGCATTTTGGGGTGAAGTTATTTATAATTTTTCAGACTTTTCTATGAGTTATTTTATTTTCTCAAGTCAGTGAATAGTCTTGCAGTATTCTGCAACAATCATGTTAGATATAAAGGTTCATAAAAATTTGTTTAATGGTTGGTTTCTTTTCATTCCAGTGATTGAAACATGCTTAAAGAATTGAAAATTCACTGACGTGCTTTTTATGAAACAAGTATTACATCTAATGGTTATCATTCTTTGTATTTTGTAGGTAGAATTGCAACCCAAGTATGAAGACAACCTGTATATGTATCTTTATTTTGTCATTTTTATTATTTTTGGTTCCTTTTTTACCCTGAATCTTTTCATTGGTGTTATCATAGATAACTTCAACCAACAGAAAAAGAAGATAAGTATATTAAAACTTCATCTTTGCTCTAAAATGTGAACTAAATATGTCTCACTGTTTCCTTTAGGCTCCAAAATGCAATCACCAAAAGAAAAGAATATAAAATTTAGAAAACATTTTGAAAGATTGAATAACCTGTAAGTTTGTAAGTAATTGATAATTCAGGTAGAACGTTTTGATATTTCCAGTCAGGAAATATGACTAATATGTCATAATTTATATATTGAATATATGCACCTCCATAAATACAGGTTTTAGCAACATTAGAATATAATGTGGGAGCCAATTTTCACACTGTTACTAAGGTGTATTTTATAGCTATCAAAGAACATGTTTTTAACAAGTTTTGCTTTCATTTCTTTACTTTGGAGGTCAAGACATTTTTATGACGGAAGAACAGAAGAAATACTACAATGCAATGAAAAAACTGGGTTCAAAGAAACCACAAAAACCCATACCTCGACCTGCTGTAAGAATAGCATACTTTCATTGCCAGTTAAAGCTATGTTATCTGTCACTTTCACAGCCAAAATTGCTAGAAACCAGTATTTTTGTGAATTTGTAACACAAAGTTTTTACCTTAATATGACTAGCTAACTTAAATAGCCTGAATACATGTATTTAATATATACATAACATATATATTATATAACACAGCATACTTTATACGTAAACATAAAAAATATATATAAAATTTTTTCAGATTTAAATACCAATAGTATCACACAGAATCGATGTCTTTCAGGAGCTTCTAATAACAAAGAGAAGAAAATACGCACATATATACATAATGTGGAAATACTGACTGTTCTCCAAGTGCAGTAGGGACTGATTGGAATAATAGGTACATCTCAATATATGCCCCATTTTCTGTCCAACTATGCAGATTGAATTGAATCATTAATGGCACAGGTCACAGGTTTCGTTTTTTCTGGTTAAAAAAAAAATAGCCAAAACTCATACTCATATTTTTTTCTACTATCCTGCCCCAAATGAGAAGATATCATGCTTTTCATGACTTCTAATTGTATATTTGACAATGACTGCTGGTTCTGTTTGGCTGCTGTAGGGAATTGCTGTCAGGAGAGTAACTGAGTTCCTCCAGCACTCCTGCAGGAATAGTTCAGACATTAAGTCTCAAAATCCTCCCCCATGGTATACGTGGTGTAAGGCGATCCAGTGTTGCCAGGAATCTTGATTCTATGAATCCATTGGTGACAATATAAAACTGGCTATGATCACGTGTTTAGTTTGTGAGTCAGTCAATAGCTCAAAGAAAGTGGATAGCTATATTAGATAAAACTTAAGGAATATGCCATTTGAACCTAGTCTTTGAAAAATAATACAATTTGAATGGATGGAAAGAAACACAGAAGACATTCCCTATATGAAAAATGTGTACCCCAAAGCCACGGAAATAAATATATCAGTAGAGAATAGTAATGTACTTGAATGAGCAAGTTGTAGACACAAGGGTTTCTGGATTAAATGAATCAAGGTTGCATGAGTATGAAGAAATTGGTCTTAATTAAGCAACACACATTCGTTGCAATATGGAGAAAAAAGAGAATGGAGTTATGTATGAAAAGGATGTGGAAATCAAGATAACATGAAGTGCAAAAGGAAGTAGAAGAGTTTCTGTACACTGATTGACTTCAATAGTCTCAAAAAGGAGTAAGAATAGAGACCAAGAAAATAGCAAATTTCTGAGAAGTCTGGAATTTTCCTGGGAGCAAGTGAGGGACAAAGGATTGCTAACTGTCATTAAGGGCCAAGATGAAGTTAGAGAATATAAATCTTTGGTGAACGAGGTCTTCAGGGTTACACGGCTTCTTTCAGCATAGTCTCCACCCTAGGGTTTAATTGGAGAGCAATCAGTGACTCAGGATTGGAGTTGTACATTGAGGTATCCCATTGGAAAACTACATGAGCAGGAAATCTAAGGAGCTTTTTATTAATTATGCTGATATGACAATAAAGATCGAATTTCTGCTTTTAGTGTATTTTGAACTTACTACAACCTAGGGGTTGTATCTGTGAGGAAAATGGCACTACTCAGCCCTTGAGGAGACTCCAAACAAGTGGAAGACAAAGAAAATTAAAATTAAACAAATAAGAGAAAGTAATATGCAATACAATGTCATAAATTTTATGATAGATTAAAGCACAAAGTTTTCTGAGAGCACAGAGTGCTTAAAACTTAAAACTGAGTTAGAACTCACCAGACAGAGCAGGGGCGGAGGAATGTGTTTTAGACAGAGGGGTCTGATAAGCAACGTAAAATGATATTGTAGAACCTGAGTATTTTAATAAGAGTGGTAGGTAGGAAGTGTCAGAAAGGAAGAAACAAGCGGAATATAGCAGACTTGGAAAGGTAGACTTACAGTAAATAAGAACGAGGAAGGAAGGGTTGGAACTGCAGTCAGACACGTTTATTAGGTTGAAGGAGGCCCTGGGAGGACAGACCCAGCTGCAGCAATAGAAATCCAGTCCAGCAGGCCAACTTTGTATTTAGAGAAAAGAGCAAAACAAAATAGAACAGGTGGTGTTTGATGTCCAAGAATTTCAATTGGAAGCAACAGAAGCCTCACAAGATGGAGACAGCAGAACACTAGTATGGAGAATCCAAACCAATAAAAATATCAGGATCTGGGAAAGCAAGTCATTAAATGTACAGGTTGCAGAGCATCAGTTGTCCTAGTTGAGAAGGTAGAGAAAGACAGCCTAACAGAGGTTAAGTGAAGACCCAAGCCCTAGAGCGTCAGTAATTCTGAGAAACAGGCAAAATGGGGCAAAACAGGATCCAACGACCAGAGCTTGTTTACAAGTTAATAACTTAATTTCACAAGAAGACATTAAGCCAGTTAGTACTGGAAATAATTTCAAGTTGATTATGGCAAAGGTTGAATATCTGAATTGTAAACTATAACTTTTTAAAGATAATTTTATTCTTACAGAGTTACCCCATATAATCTTCACCCAGCTTTCCTTTATTTTAACATCATTATACATAACCATAGATCCGTTATCAAAACTAAGAAATTAACTTTGGTACAAGACTGTTAAATAAAATACAGAACTTAATTGGATTTCACCAGTTTTTCCACTAATGTCCTTTTTCTTGAACTATAATTTTAAAAATATTTTCGCAACTGAACTTTAAGATGGAGTTTAAGATGCTGTGGCTTTGGTGGTAGAATATAAAGGCAGAAACTAATGTATATACATATATATATATATGAATGAGAGGAAAATCTGGAGAAGTATTTAAGTATTTGTTTATTAGTTCTTTAAGGTGAGGCACCAGCAGCAGCAGACACCAAAAAAAAAAAAAAAAAGAGGTCTTCTCTCTCCACAGAGCACACTCCACACACTCCAGAGTAATAGAAAAAGCATCTGATTTACAATAATATGGGAGGACTTGATCACACCTGTCTCAGTACTGAACAGATCATCTAGGCAATAAGCCAACAGAGGAACAATTCGTCTATCAAATGGAGAGAACAAATGTATGGCTATTAGAAGTGGGGAGAGGGAAAGGGAAGTGAGAAGGGGAGGAAGGGGAGAGATTGGATAAGGGGCATAAAGAATAAGTATGATTTGTAACAATGAATAAGCTAATTTAAAAAATAAAGTTAATTTTAATACCTACCTACCCCCAACACATGGGATAAAAAGATTTCCTATAGTGGCAAATAACTACTGACTGTCCATCATACACATGATGATGTTCTGGGCACTGAGAAATAATAGGTAGTTCTTAACGTATAGTCAATTTATAAAATCTGGCATCATGAATAGTATAAATAAAACAAATACGTTAGAAAAGAGTTGGATATTCCAATATATAAAATTTTCTTCCAAGTATAAAACAAACATGGTGTGTTTTTATGAAAGCTACATTTCCATATTGCTCTGTTAAAATAAGTTGTTAGATTATTTTTTTTAATTTCTAAATGAGCTTTTATATATAATTTTTTCCAGAACAAATTCCAAGGAATGGTCTTTGATTTTGTAACCAAACAAGTCTTTGATATCAGCATCATGATTCTTATCTGCCTCAACATGGTCACAATGATGGTAGAAACTGATGACCAGAGTCAAGAAATGACAAACATTCTGTACTGGATTAACCTGGTGTTTATTGTTCTGTTCACTGGAGAATGTGTGTTGAAACTGATCTCTCTTCGTTATTACTATTTCACCATCGGATGGAATATTTTTGATTTTGTGGTGGTCATTCTCTCCATTGTAGGTAAGAAGAGGTGCTTGTACTCAATTAAGGAATTTAGTAGTGAAAATTTGTTTTAAAACTTTAGAGGTGTTTTTCACTAATATTTCTTATTCGTTTCAAACTTTCAAATAAAAATCTAATACTCCATTATTCAGTTTGTCATTTCTCTGATTGCATGCTGTGCATGAAATGATGGTGTAAAAACAATTATGATTTTCAGCTTTCGTTTATAATATCTCATTTCACAAAACAATAACTGCACCTTTGGCATAATACTCCTGTACTCAGTTATACTCCTGTGGCATAGACAAGTATTGCTTTGAATAAACAACACACACACACACACACACACACACACACACACTCACACAAATCATTACCAGTAGTCACATAACCCATAAATATGATCTTTTTGATAATTGGAATAATGTGTATGTGCATTTAAATACATAGTCACACATATATAAGCTTCATGTTACCTCTGGGTTCAGTTTTCTATGGCATGTAATATTCCTTTTTAGAAGTAGACATTTTGTTCCAAAATCCAAAACAGATTCATTATCATCAATATATATTAAATGTTTATGTGTAAGATATTAAATGAGGTGCAGAATTAAATAAAAGAAGATTTAAGACAAGGGTCTGCCTGTTTGAAGAAAGGGAGCGTATACACGGAGAGAAAAATGTTACCAGTATTTATACTACTTTCTCTGGTGGAAAAGAACATTGTAACAATGTGATCGTCACATCAGTGCTATGAGGCAGTAATACAGTCATTAAGAGATGACTGTATTGAGGGTCATAACGATCTAATCTAGGGCTTCCTTATTTCCTCTACTTTCCAGCTCTGTGAACTAGAGAAAGTTACCTCAGCCCTCCAATCCTTGGTTTTCCAGGGAATATTTCTGTAAACTATTGTTGTGAGGATTAAATTAGGTTATGCAAGTGAATGTATTTAGCACTGTGCCCAGCATGAAGAAGACTCAGTAAATGATAAATTTAACACCAAACTCAACAGCAACAAAATTGCTATATTGCCATTTAGTGACGTATAAAATCCAAGAGTCAGGATTCAGTCCCAAGTGTGCCTGTCTCCAAAGCCTGTATTTCCTCCTGCACATCATTCTGCCTCCTCCCAAATAAAATAGAATCACAACCATCTCAGAAGGATAAGAACTCTCCATATTTCTGATCCAAAGTCACATGTCTTATCCTTTAGATCTTACACAAATTCTAGGACACTAATTTTGGAAATATAAATCCATTTCTGTGTTTGATTGCTGTATATTTTGTTATATCTTTAAGCCTTCAGTGATTAAATCATTCTTTTGATAGATGCTTTTCTTGAACTAGAAAAAAATGACCATTAATGTCCTCATTTAGTATAAAGATGTTAATGCTGTAACACCAAACATACCAAACAGTTTTATTTTGTGGAACAAATATTACAGATTATTTTCATACACACACACACACACACACACACACACATACCTAATTCTCATGTCTACATTTTGTAAAATTAGGTAGTGATTATCTTATAATGTAAAATGTATTTCCTGCTATTAACTATAACATTATTTTTGTTGTTTATTGTTTTTTCACAGGAATGTTTCTTGCTGAGCTGATAGAAAAGTATTTTGTGTCCCCTACCCTGTTCCGTGTGATCCGTCTTGCCAGGATCGGCCGAATCCTCCGTCTGATCAAAGGAGCAAAGGGCATCCGCACGCTGCTCTTTGCTTTGATGATGTCCCTCCCCGCCTTGTTCAACATCGGCCTCCTGCTCTTCCTGGTCATGTTCATCTACGCCATCTTTGGGATGTCCAACTTTGCCTATGTCAAGAGGGAGGTTGGAATTGATGACATGTTCAACTTTGAGACCTTTGGCAACAGCATGATCTGCCTGTTCCAAATTACCACCTCTGCTGGCTGGGATGGGTTGCTAGCACCTATTCTCAACAGTGGACCTCCAGACTGTGACCCTGAAAAAGATCACCCTGGAAGCTCAGTTAAGGGAGACTGTGGGAACCCATCTGTTGGGATTTTCTTTTTTGTCAGTTACATCATCATATCCTTCCTGGTTGTGGTGAACATGTACATTGCAGTCATCCTGGAGAACTTCAGTGTTGCCACTGAAGAGAGTGCAGAGCCCCTGAGTGAGGATGACTTTGAGATGTTCTATGAGGTTTGGGAGAAGTTTGATCCTGATGCAACCCAGTTCATAGAGTTTGCCAAGCTCTCGGATTTTGCAGATGCCCTGGATCCTCCTCTTCTCATAGCAAAACCAAACAAAGTCCAGCTCATTGCCATGGATCTGCCCATGGTCAGTGGTGACCGGATCCATTGTCTTGACATCCTATTTGCCTTTACAAAGCGTGTTTTGGGTGAGAGTGGAGAGATGGATGCCCTTCGAATACAGATGGAAGAGCGGTTCATGGCATCGAACCCCTCCAAAGTCTCTTATGAGCCCATTACAACCACTTTGAAACGCAAACAAGAGGAGGTGTCTGCTATCATTATCCAGAGGGCTTACAGACGCTACCTCCTGAAACAAAAAGTTAAGAAAGTTTCAAGTATATATAAGAAAGACAAAGGCAAAGAATGTGATGGAACACCTATCAAAGAAGATACCCTCATTGATAAACTAAATGAAAATTCAACTCCAGAGAAGACGGATATGACACCTTCCACCACTTCTCCACCATCGTATGATAGTGTAACCAAACCAGAAAAAGAAAAATTTGAAAAAGACAAATCAGAAAAGGAAGACAAAGGGAAAGATATCAGGGAAAGTAAAAAGTAAAAAAAAAAAAAAAAAACAAAGAATATTCCATTTTGTGATCAATTGTTTACAGCCTGTGATGGTGATGTATTTGTGTCAACAGGACTCCCACAGGAGGTCTATGCCAAACTGACTGTTTTTACAAATGCATACTTCAGGTCAGTGCCTATAACAAGACAGGGACCTCTGGTCGGCAGACTGGGACTCAATAAACCAGAGAAACAACATCGCCAGGAGGTTTCTGTTTTCACAACCAGCTGACACTGCTGAAGAGCAGAGATGTAATGGCTACTCAGACTATAGGAACCAATTTAAAGGGGGAGGGAAGTTAAACTTTTGTGTAAATTCAACATGTGACACTTGATAATAGTAATTGTCACCACTGTTTATGTTTTAACTGCCACGCCTGCCATATTTGTACAAAATGTGTGCTGTGAATTTATCACTTTTTTTTATTTTTAACTCACAGGTTGTTTACTATTATATGTGACTATTTTTGTAAATGGGTTTATGTTTGGGGAGAGGGATAAAAAGGGAGGGAATTCAACATTTCTCTATTGTATAACTGGATATATTTTAAATGAAGGCATGCTGCAATTCACATTCATACGTGAAAAAAATCACATCACAAAAGGAAAGAGTTTACTTCTTGTTTCAGGATGTTTTTAGATTTTTGAGGTGCTTAAATAGCTATTCATACTTTTAAGGTGTCTCATCCAGAAAAATTTTAATGTGCCTGTAAATGTTCCATAGAATCACAAGCATTAAAGACTTGTTTTATTTTTACATACCCATTATATGTACATGTATATATGTATATATGTATATGTGCGTGTATATACATATATATGTATACACACACATGCACACTCACAGATACACCTATACCATTACATACTCATTCAGAGTCCCAGCAGCATGACTATAACATTTTTAATAAGTGTCCTTTGGCATAAAATAAAAGTATCCTAGCAGTCCTTTCTAAGAAACCTGAATTGACCAAAAAGCATTCCCATCACCACATTATAGAATTAATTCTGCTTTTTCCTGCAGTATTGTTTAGCCATCTTCTGCTCTTGGTAAGGTTGACATAGTATGTGTCAATTTAAAAAATAAAAGTCTGTTCTGTAAATAGTAATTTTACCCAGTGGTGCATGTTTGAGCAAACAAAAATGAAGATTTCTGCACAGTATTTATTGCATCAAATATGTACCACAGTAAGTATAGTTTGCAAGCTTTCAACAGGTAATATGGTGTAATTGGTTCCATTATAGTTTGAAGCTGTTACTGCTGCATGTTTATCTTTCCTATGCTGCTGTATCTTACTCCTTCCACTGTTCAGAAGTCTAATATGGAAAGCCATCTGTCAGTGGCAAAGTGAAGCAAATCGTTCTACCAAGACCTCATTCTTCATGTCATTAAGCAATAGGTTGCAGCAAACAATGAAGAGCTTCTTGCTTTTTATTCTTCCAATCTTAACTGAATACTGGTGAAAAGCCCGACTGTACAAACATGTTGCAAGCTGCTTAAATCTGTTGAAAATATATGGTTAGAGTTTTCTAAGAAAATATAAATACTGTAAAAAAAGTTCATTTTATTTTATTTTTCAGCCTTTTGTACATAAAATGGGAAATTAAAAGTATCTTCAGGTTGATGTCACGGTCACTATTGTTAGTTTCTATCCTGGCACTTTTAAATTAAAGCACTTCTAAAAAATAAGAAACAAGGATCAAGATGCAGTGTAGGTTTCTGCTTTTTTATTAGTACTGTAAACTTGCACACATTTCAATGTGAAACAAATCTCAGACTGAGTCCAATGTTTATTTGCTTTCAATAGTAATGCCTTACCATCAAAAGAAGCCTAAGGAAAAATCAGTCAATATTCTTGGCATTGCTTGAATCAGATGTTTCCACCTAGTCTTTTTATTCAGTAGTCATCAGTCTTTTCCAATGTTTGTTTACACAGATAGACCTTATTCTTACTGACCCATATGGCACTAGAACTGTATCAGATGTGATATGGGATCCAAACTTTTTTTTTTCTTTCCCACAAAATCAGGTAGTGAAGTTATATTACCAGTTACTACAAAGTATTTTGTGTTTCACAAGCAACATCAAACGTAGATTCTTTATACTAAAGCTATTGACTTGTAGTGTGTTGGTGAAATGCATGCAGGAAAATGCTATTACCATAAAGAACGGTAAACCACATTACAATCAAGCCAAAAGAATAAAGGTTTTGCTTTTGTTTTTGTATTTAATTGTTCTGTCTTTGTTTCTATTTTGAAATGCCATTTAACGGCAAATTTCCATCATGTAAAAATAATCTATCTGAAAAGAATAAATGTAAAAAATACACATTAAATATAACAATTCATCTTTAAATTTTTTCATGGAATGGAATTAAGAAGAGTGTATTGGGTAAATGGTTTTAATATTGGCTAAAAACCTAGATATGGTATCAGGTAGAGTAGTGGAGAGTTACAAAAATGAATAAAAAATTGACTAACATTTTAGGTTGTGTATCCTTTCTCCTTCCTGTGTACCTATTGTTCTGTTTTTCACTTTTCTGTTTCAATTCCTTCACTATGAACTCTTGATTACTTCTCTATTTACGCTCCCATACCTTCCTGGCACTGCCGGTATTTTTCACTCAAGATATTTTCCTTGTCTCTTTTCTATTCACCAAATGTCTTGTTTATTATAGTCTGTAGACAACCACTCTGTGCACTTAGATACCTAATAATTTGCTGTCACTGTATAAAGTTCATATAACATCTCCATATTCATTTCTACAATTTCCTTAACAAACTCTCTAACAAAGTTTAGCCCTCAACTCTTCATAATATATGAACAACACTCCCAGATGTCACAGATTTGGTTTTTCCTTTAATTATGAACAGTTTGAGGGCTGGCCTGTGGCTCACGTGGGAGAGTGCAGTGCTGATAATACCAAGGCCACGGGTTCAAATCCCGGTTAGCTCATTTCGGAGAGCGTGGTGCTGACAACACCAAGCAAGGGGTTAAGATCCCCTTACCGGTCATCTTTAAAAAAAAAAAATTATGAACAGTTTGGGAAATGTTTCTCAACTCTGACTACGTATTAGAATTATCTGGGAAGCTTAAAAAAAAATGCCAGTGTATGGACCAAGACCAGACCAAATGAGCTCATATCTCTGGGAAGGAGACTTAAGCATCTAATTTTTTGAGGCTTCCCATTGATGCTGATTCACACTCAAGGCTGAGAACGAATTAGTTAGGATCTGCTTGTCTATAAGAAAAAAAAAAAAAAGAAAGAAAAAATATTCTGTAGGAAATGCGTTTGTCTCCTTCAGAGCTGCATTACATAACTCATCATGTACAGAATGAGGCTCCTAATAAGATGACTTTTGTAGTATTTATCCTACAGCATGAGGAATTGACATTGATCCGTTTATAGTAAGGGTTCTCTTTTAGGACTGTAGTTGGCGAAAAGTGAATTCTATTAGAATAGTTTAGGGGGCTTTTTCAAATTAAACATACACACACAGTATGGCACCCCAACCATCCCTCATGTATACTGCGTGGGATGAATATAGGTTTGGTCTTGGAAACAGTATGAATTCATAAAACAGCTCTCTGGGTGTGTTCTACATGCCCCATTGCACATTTACCATTAATCTGGACCAATGGGAGGCAGCTCACAGTGGTTAGCCATGAAACATACATTCAATTTATTATTATCAACTCACACACCTAGACAGGAAAGACTCCCATTCTCAACTTCTCCATTTGTGGGGCACGTCTCATGATCACTTGTTTTCCTAATACAGATCAATTTACAGAGAAAAGGGAGGAAAGAAGAAAGGTGAGAAGAAAGAAGAAAAGAAGAGAGGTGAGGGATGGAAACAGAAAAAAGTAGAAAGAAGGGAGCACAAGAAATGTAAGGGATGCTTCATAAATTTACCTTCCGCAGTTAGTACCTGCAGCCGTGGCGGACGGGAGGGGGAAGAACACAGATGTGAGGAAAATAAATTTTGCCCAGTTGTCAATGTGTTAGATCTGCAATATAAACATGTTTCTCCTCTCCTTTTTTTTTTAAAGAAAAAAATACCTGTGAAAAGGTGAAGAGAACATTATGCAAGTAAATGTTAAGATAATTTCATGGATCCACGGATAGTGCTTTTTTTTTTTCTTTCATCTGAACTAAATAAATATTTGAATGTCTACTTTATATCAGCTTTCTGATAGGAGCTGAGAGATCAAAGATAAACCTAACTATCCAAAGCAAGGTCGTAGCCAGAGGTGGTGAACCTCGAAAGTCATGCTAAAGAGTCTGGAATTGATTCTGTTGGCAAAGAGGAGTGATTAATTATTCTTGAACAGTAGAATAAGCCATGAAGTCAGATACATCTGTGTCTATCTAATCTGGTAGTAGTATGGCTATACTGCCCATTTTTTGCTAGTATTTACAGATATCTCATTTTCCATGTCTTTATTATAAAGATTTCTTGTTCTTATCTTTTAGTATAATATATATTTTAAAAGCATATAACTAGATTTTTTTAAATCTAATTTGACATTTTCTGTTAACAGCTTATCTTAATCTACTTACATTTATCATATTTGTAGATATAATTGATTTTATTTCTATCACCTCATTTTGTGCTTTCTATTTTTTGAGTTTTTTAGTATTTCTCTCCTCCCTTCTTGTCCTGTTTTGTACTAATTATGTTTTCTTTATTTTTCTTTCCCATCAACACTGGTTGGGAAATTACCCATCATCTCCCTCATTCATCCCCTCCTTTCCTCTCTCCCTTTCTTTCTTCCTTTTTTCTTTTTTTCCATAAGTGATTACTCTTAAACTTTAACATACATACTTAATTAAGATGAACTATCATCAATATTTGTACCCTGATCTGAAACAATGAGTTTTCCTAGACTGACTACTATATCACTGTCCAAATCTTCTATGTTATTTTTTATCTGTTATTCAAATGCTACCTCGGTTGACACCCAACAAATTAAGCAGTATTATTATTGTGGATCTGTAGGCAGTGCTTATTTAGACTTACATCTTAACTAATTTCTTTCCTCAAATTTGCTTCTTCTGTCAACTTAATTTTTTGCTCTATTTTTTTTCTTGAAATTTATTAGGGATTATATTAGTAAGATCTGTGGGTAGCAAACTGACTCAGCTTTTCTTTTTCTGAAAATAGCTTTATTTCAGCTATATTTTAAATAGATTGATTTAGATTATAATAATATTGTGTTTTTTTAATTTTGATGAGTCTATTTATAAAATTAGTTTTATTAATCTTGACTCAGAATTTACAGTAATGTAATTGAAGGATTCACGTTTTTATTAATATCTGTAATTCAGGAAAATTATTAGCTTTTAGCACTACAATATTTTTTCATCCCATATTTTTCTATTTTCTCCATCTGGAACATCGAAGGGTTTTATGTTCAAACTCCTAAATCTTTCCTCCATGTCTCTTACTGTCTCTTGCTTATAGTTTGATGCTCTTTCCGCACAATTTGTCAGGTTTTGGTATCAGGATAATACTGGCTGTCTAAAGCAAGTTGCGAAGTGTTTCTTCCTGAAAGATTGTCTGTAAGAGTGGGATTATATCTCCTTTAAATATTAATAAAATTCACCAGTAAAGTCTTCTGGAAGTTGAGCCTTCTTTGTGGGAAAGTTTTTAACTAAAGATATCAATTTCTTAAACAGGTATAGAACAACTAAGATTCCTTTTTTCTTTTTTTTTAGTTTTGACAAGTTCCATTTTTTATGAATGTGTTTATCTAAGTTATTGTTATTGAATTTACTGCATAAATTGTTTACATTACTTCTTTCTTATGCTTTTAATTTGGTGGTATCTCCCTCCAGTCATATCTTTTATTTCTGGTATTGACAAATTTTAACATCTCTTTTTCTTGATTAGCCTGTCTAGGGATTCTTCAATTTTATTAATGTATTAAAAAAATCCAACTTTTGGTTTGTTGATTTTCTCTACAGTTTTTCACCTTTCTATTTCTTTGATTTCTGCTCTTTCCATCCCTATTACCTTAATTTTCATTTTCTTTCCTTACTGCACTGGCTGGAAATTCATTATAACATCAAAGAAGTATGGTGATAATGGTTAGTATTCCTTTGTTTCTGATCTGAGTTGGGGGGAAGGTTTTAATAGTTTAATAGTTTTTTAACTATTAATTATGCCGTTTGGTATAGGTTTTTAAAAATAGATACCCATTATCATCTATAAGAGAATCCCTTCAGTTCCTAATTTTGTGAAAGCTTGTAAAATCATGAGTAAATGCTAATTTCTATTAATTTATTTTCTGCACCTTATTTAGATAATATGTTATTTTTCTTCTGCACTCTGATATTGGGGTAAATGACATTGGTTGATTTTAGAATGCTAATTCTAATTATGTTCCTGGAATTTAATCCAATTTGGTCATTTGCATTATTAATTTTATATACTACTGCATTTGGCTTTCTAACATCTTGTTTCACATTATTACATCTATGTTTGTGAAAGAGTTATATTATAATTTTTCTTTCTTTTAATGTGCTTGTTAGGTTTCAAAATCAAGGTCATGCTAACTTCTTAAAACAAGTTGGAAAGGTTTTCTCTTTTTTGTTCTCTGGTAAAGATTCAGTAAGATTGATGTTAATTTTTCCTTAATTATTTTGATAATTAGTGAAACATTCTTGGGTTGAATTGTTTTTGTGTATAAGTTTTTAACTATGGATTTATTTTCTTTGACAGAGGACCATTCATATTTGCTGTTTCTTCTTTCAGTTTCCGTAACTTGATTAAATTTCAAGTTTATTCACATAAAGATGTTTTTAACTATATTATTCTAAACTCTGTAGGATCTATAGTAATAACCCCTTTTGATTCCTAATATTAGTACTTTTTATTTGTTTTTCACTTATTTAGTCTTCCAAAGAGCCAACTTTTGACTTTTAAAATCTTCTCTACTGTCTATTCTTTTCTATTTTATTATTTTTTTCACTTTTATATTTATAATTTCCTTCCTTTTATTTCTTTGGTTTTAATTTACTATTATTTTCTAATTTCTGATAATGGCTATTTCATTTATCTATTTCTCAACCTTTATGTTCTTTAATAAATGCACTTAAAACTATAAATTTCTCTCTAAGCATGGCTTTAATAGCATCCCACAAATTTCAGCATATTTTACTTTGTTAACGTTCAGTTTAAAATATTTTATAATTTCTATCATGATTTCTTCCTATTAGAAATTTAAAACAGTACTAATAAATTTCCAAATACTTGACACATTTCCTAGATACATTAGTTAGATTCCTAATTTGATTTTTCTGTATTCAGATAATATACTCTGAATAATTTTAATTGTTTAACAGTTTTTGGGAAATACTTTGTAGCTCAGCATCTATCAAATGTGATATATGTTTCATGTGTAATTGAAAATAAGGTGCATTATTCAGTTGTTAGGTGTAATGTTCTATATATGTTAATAATATCATTTAAAATACATCTTTAGTGATTTCTCTGAGATCACTTTTTTCTTTTTACTTATTTATTTATTTATATTTATTTAATTGACATATAACATTGTATGTATTTTCTATCCTTTACCAAAAAGGGTGTGTAAAAATCTTCCAGTATGATTATGAATTTAGTTCTCCTCTTAGTTCTGTTACCTTTTGTTGTATATTTTGATTTTTTTTTTTTTGGTTATTTGGTATTTATTAGGTGCCTAAAATTTGTAATTGCTATATTTTCCTAATAGATTGATCCTATTATCATTATGAAACAGTTTTCTTAATTTCTGGTAATGATTGTCTTAAGTTCATTTTGTCTGATGTTGTTATACCTACAATGGCTTGCACAGTATTTCTTCTTTCATCATTTTACTTTAAATGTTTCTGTAAACTTCTATTCCATGTTGAATATTGGTGAGTTTTGTTTTGTATCCAGTCTGACAACCTTTCACACACACACACACCACGCCTGGATTTAAATTTATGACTTCTTTTGGATTATTTGTACTACGTAATTTTATACATTTTGTTACTATTTTCTTTGTAGTTATCCCAGCAATTCCCACAGGCTTCTGTGACTTATTCAATTCCAATATAAATTAGTATTTTACCACTTTCTGGACATTGCAAGGCCATGAGACCTCTTTTATTCCATTTCTCCCTTTCCTCTTTTATGCCATTATTATGTATTTTTATCTTTCATGTAGTTTAAACTCTGGAAGACATTATTATTATTATTATTTTACAGTCAATATTCATTTAGATTTTCCAAATTTTTTAGCTTTTTATTCCTTCCCATATTTCCTACTTACCTATGGATCATTTCACTTCTGCCTGAAAAAACTCTCTTTAATATTTCGTTTACTGTGAGTCTGTTCTTATTGAATCGTTCAAGCTTAGTTTGCCCAAAAGTATCTCTCTTTCCTTTTCAGTTTTAAAGGATATTTTTACTAGATATAGAATTCTTTAAAAAATATTTTTTCTTTTTCTTTTTTTGGCAGATGGTCAGTATGTGGATCAGAACCCTTGACCTTGGTATTTAACACCACGCTCCAACCAACTGAGCTAACCAGATAGCCCTAAAATAATATTTTTTCTATTTTAGCATTTTGAGGGTGACCTTTATTGTTTCTGTAAAAATGATCATTTCAGAAACAAAATCACCTAAAACCATGACTGTTGTGCAAATAAACAATGAACACGTGTCAAAGATAAAATAACTCATTAATTAATGAGAAAATCCATAAGAACCAAATGACAGGATCAAATGAGGATTTGAATTATAGAGATTTATGATCTCCACCTGACAAAATTTATTTGCTTTGCATGAACAGGAATGCTTTGGGCCACAGGTGGATTTCACAGGAACAAGCTCTGCAGTCTCTTGATGAGAATGCTTTCTCCAGTTGCTTCCAGGTGTCCACTGGTCTTTATGGCACTTACATACCCTGCCTTTTACCTCTTCCCATGCCAGAGCTCCAGAGAAATTCTGGATCCTTATTGTGCTAGGAGCAGACCATGTGGCATTGTAGCCACTCTCTCAGACTCTTCCTGTTCCCACATGCACCAAGGTGCTCCAGGGCTGTGCTAAATGGGGTCATTCATCAGCATCTTACAATTTTCTTGGTTTATGTCCTAAATGTGCAGAACATGCCCTCTGCTTGGGAGCCCCTTAAAAGTGAATCTGTCTTTGAATGCCTACCACCACCACCACCTCACATACTAGTTTCGACTGTGAAGGAGGGTGATCGGGTCACTCATATCTGAACATTTTCTCTTAATTTTCTCTTATAATTTCCATGCACCAGCAACAGGAAGTGATTTCTATACACATAATGTACTGTTATTCCTACTCTGGGTCTATACTTCGTTCAAGTCTCTGAAATTTGTTCCTATATATGCAAAAACCCAACATTACTATGGATTTATAAGTATCAAATTTGAAGATGAATGATGTTTTATCATTGTTGATGTAGTTTTATCTGAATTCCTGTTGTTGTTGTTTTTTTTTTTTTTCCTTTTTGTCTTTTTTACTGACCGGTAACAGGATCGCAACCCTCGGTGTCGTGCCCGCACCGCGCTCAGCCAGTGAGCGGGAACCGGTCTCCACATGGGATCCGAACCCTAGGCGGGAGCGCCGCCGTGCTCCCAAGCGTTGCACAGCGCGCCACCGGGCCGGCCCTGAATTCCTGTTGTTTAAAACAAGAAGCCTCATGGTCTTCTTGACAGAAAGGATTCAAGAAAAGGAGAGATACTTACCGAAAAAGTAAGATGCATTAGAGTACAACTTAAACATTATCTTGATATACATAAATACACGCACGCATATTTTTAATTTCATAAATCTTACTTTATTGGAGTCAATCTTTACTGTGTTAAGAGGGATTATCACTCCATGCCCAAATCTAGAAAGGTTTCCTTTAAAAAACTGGCATTATTTTTTATGAGGGAAGTTTCTGCCTCACAGTAAAAAGAAATCACTTCCTGTTGCTGGCGCATGGAAATTATAAGAGAAAATGATCAGGGCCAGCCCAGTGGTGCACTGCTACAGTGCGCCACTTAGGAGCGCGGCGGCGCTCCCGCCGAGGGTTTGGATCCCACATGCAGACCGGTTCCCGCTCACTGGCTGAGTGAGGGGCGGGCGCGGCACCGAGGGTTGTGATCCCATTGCCAGTCCCGGTCCGGTGCGGGCGCAACACTGAGGGTTGCGGTCCGTTGCCGGACCCGAAAAAAGACAAAAAAAAAAAAAAAAAGGAAATGATCAGATATGAGGGACCCAATCACCCCCCTTCACAGTCGAAACTAGTATGTGAGGTGGTGGTGGTGGTAGGCATTCAAAGACAGATTCACTTTTATGGGGCTCCCAAGCAGAGGGCATGTTCTGCACATTTACCATTTGTTTCCCATACTAACAAGCATTCTTTTGACAAACATGCCAATATTTTAGGAAACTATATTTTAACGTATCTCGGTTGGCCTTTTTTGGTGGTTTCTCAAAAAATTAAGTACAGAATTACCATATGACACAGCAATTCTAATTCTAGGTGTATACCCAAGAGAAATGGAAACACATGTCCACACAGAAACTTGTACAGAAGTGTTTATAACAGCATTATTCATCAGAGAAAAAAAGGTGGAAACAACCCAAATGCCCATCCGTGGATGTATAGATAAAATGTTGCATAGTAGCCCTTAGCATGCATAGGGGACTGGTTCCAGAATCTCCTGCAGATACCAAAATCTGTGGATGCTCAAGTCTGTGATGTAAAATGGCATAGTATTTGTGCACAACCTATGCATATCCTCCTATATACTTTAAATCATCTCTTGATTACCTTTAGTACCTAATACAATTTAAATGCTATATAAGTAGTTGTTCTACTTATATATTATTTTTTTATTTTTGTGTGTTTTTTTTTTCAAATATTTTCAGTCCTTGTTTGGTTGAATTTACTGTATATACTTATGGGATATTATTCAGCATTAAAAAAATGAAGTACTGATACATGCTACAACTTGGAAGAACATCAAAAACATTATGATAGGTGAAATAAGTTAGATATAAAGGGCCACATATATGATTCTTTTAATATTATATGCCCAGGATAAGCAAATCAATAGAGATAGAAAGCAGGTTAAAAGTTACCAGGGGATAGTGGGAAGACAGAATAGGAAGGTTATGGGGTGTTTTATGGGGTTATGAGAAAAGTTTTAGAACTAGAGAGAGCTTGTGGTTTCACAACATCTGAATACAATAAATACCATTGAATTATACACTTTAAAATGGTTACGTTATGTGAATTTTATCTCAATGAAAAGTTTTGTGAAAAAAATTTAGTTAACATTATTGCAACCCTGTCCACTAGAGGGCACTGCTTCCATTAAGAACATGACTAGGTTTTTGTTCTTTTTTTATTTTTTTGGTAAAGTAGGAGGGTGGTTAGTCTTGCAAATATATTTTCTGCTTATTTTTCAACTGTTTAATTTATTTTTATTTTTGTGAAATAATGGAAGCAAATACACATTTGGAAACATTGCTGGAAAAACAATGTTTTCCGTCTGAATGTATCCGTTCAAGAAGAAATAGTTTATTAATCATCTGTATTTTGAAAAGGTTTCTTTCCTTGAGCATAGAAGATCTCATGGTTCAAAAATTAAACCAACATGAACAAATTCTGAAACTAGATAAATTATTAATGGAAAGCATTTCAGAGACTTGTAAAACTGAATGAGGAAAGTGAGTATTCATATCAATAGCAAGTTTCAAATAACTTTTCATTATCACTGTAAGTACTTGAGAGTCTTGAAATGCTTATCTATATTTTCATGAGCACAGTAGAATTTGTTTGTCCAACTTACATTATGTCTTAAATTCTTTCTCTGATTCATGAAATAATTCATTTAGTAAAGCTACATTTGTTGAAGTTATATCAGAAATGAAATAATTAGACCATCATATCCCTGAGTTTCTGTGGCCAAGGGTTTTAAGAAATTAATAAAAGAAGTGTCATGTCTTCACTTGTGTGGAATATTTATTTTCAGCTCCAAAACACAAAAGTTATTCTTCCTACAAAGGGAATGGCTTTTTGCCACTGTCCACAACAAAATCCCAAATGCAACAGAGAAAAATTAGTCAAAGAAAACTTGGCCCCTAAAGTAAATCTGATCCAAAGACATTCTAATTAGAACCTTATAATTACAGCACTGTAAAGTCATTCCTGGGTAATTTATAAAGAGAGCAGTCAGCATTTTCTAAGGCATACTACTAGGAAGTAAAGCCTTCCTCTGGAACCACATGATAAAGACTATCAGGACCATACTCTCAGCAAAACCAGACTAATATCACTACTAGATCCTCCACAAAACAAGAAACAGGTATTTCTTACAACAAGAATCAATGTGGGACCTGGCAAAAAAAGGTCTAAAAATCCAGAAACATAAGCTTAATCCTAGAATTTTATTTAGAAGGAACTGAAAATCTATGAGAACCTACTTTGTAGTCACTGTAATAAACCATATATAGATTTTTCTAAGATGCTTCAGTTCAGTCATTTAAAAAACAAATGAATATCCTTTTGCCATCTTCATGAAATAACCTTCAGATATTGTTATTATAGCATATTGATTTTCCATTGCTGAGTAACAACCTCAAGTGCAGCGGTTCAAACAACATACGTATGTTATCCCACAGTTTCTGTGGGTCAGGAGCCCAGGCGCAGCTCACCTGGGTTCTCTGCTCAGGGTCTCACATGGCTGCAATCAGGGTGTTGGCCAGGGCTGGGGGCTCATCCGAAGCTTGGAGTCCTCTTCCAAGCTCATGTAGTTGCTGGAAAAATTCAGTTCCTAACAGCAATACAACCCATAGCAGCTTGTTTCTTCAACAGCTGAAGAGAGTCTTTGCTGCTTCAAGTCTCTGAGCTCAGGGAAAACCTAAGCCCTACTGTTAAAGTCTCACTTGATAGGTCAGGCTACCCAGGATAATCTCTCCTTTTGATTAACTTAAAATCAGACTGATTAGGGACCTTAATTACATTGGCAAAATTCCTTTAACTTTGTCATGTTCTATTGGTTAGAAGTAAGTCTCAGGTTCTGCCCACATTAAAGTGGAGGGGATTACATTAAGGTGTCATGACTTATAGGGAGTCAGTCTAAAGTGTGTCTACCACATATAAAGGTAGCTGAACTGGATTAACCTTGACTATCCTAATCAAAATTATATTGCACACACAGGACAAGCTAAGAATAAAGCATCTTCTTCTGCATCCCTCTCATCACTGTAGAGTAACAAGGCTTGTTTCTGTCTGGGTGGGACAATTACCACCCAAATGATAAGTATAACAAATCATCATACTTCATCCTTCACACCAGCATACTCAGACATTTGGACTCCTAGCAAACATATCTTTCCCCATCCGACAATGCCCTAAGCATTGACCATTCGTTGTTTGTGCCTCTACAGAGGAAATTTCCATTAGAAGCACACAGCCTGAATTTTAAAAATTGAAATTAAATTTCTACAGTACCCTAGTAGGAAAATCAAGAATAATTTATTTAGTCATAGTTTTGGCTTGGCTTTCTTATTCAGGATATGAGGAATCCCTGGGGCAATTTTTTTTTTCTTGCAGCTTTTCCTATTTAAACACACACACACAGTGAGTTCATTTTCACATCATTTAACTTTTCACATGACTGTTTCCTGAAGGGGGTACTGAAACGAGCTAGCAACCAGATATTGGTCACTGCGTTAGTGAAGAAAAACGTCTACTGCATATAATCTCAAACCTGAAAAATCAGAACCTTGGGGGGGAAAAACAAAGAAGTGATTCCTTAAATTTAAGCCACTGGGATGGCAGGTTAGCTCAGTACGTTACAGCATGGTGTGGATAGCACTAAGGTCCAGGGTTCAATCTCCAAAAGCAAAAAAGAAAAAGAAAAAAAAATTTAAGTCACAAGGTAACAGGGAAAAATAATAAGTAAAACAATGTTCTTAGAACAATGTTAAGATTGAAGAGTCTTCTGTGAAGCAGTAAAGATCTTGGAGAGATAGACATTGAAGAAAATTTGTGGAGATAACATTGCTGCAGGTCAGTTTTAAATCCTTTCCACATGACCTTGTGTAACCTGTTAGTCCTGGGAGTGACACATGCCATTTGGGACCATTATCTGAAACTGGAATCTAACTCTTACTTGAGGACTATTTGTGTGTCCTGATTCAATCAGTTACTAGAAACAGTAAAGAAATCAAGTCAACCAATCAGTAAGTGTTTGTTTTAAAGGCCTGTTACATATCCAGTATGGTGTTAGACTTTGTGCCAAAGATTTGAGTTTGGTATGAATCTGAGTCTAGTAATGAAGGAGTCAGGATATTGAGGAAGTCTTGTCACCAAACACAAGCCAATTATCATTTATTTGTCCCATGACATAATGACTTGCCACCAATGCCTTGTTGCAGATTAGAACTTGTCTTCTTGTCTTTACACAAGAGAGAGAGCATCCAGGAATCCAAGCTGGTCATCTTTGGGATGGTTACTAACCGTAGAGACATCACTGCATCTTGGCCCCCCAGGAAAACTTTAATGTCCACTGCTCAAGATTAAGCAGCCATTCGTGACAAAATTAGGGAAGGTCCCAGGATGTTGTGCCACTCCACTACTATGTATAGAATAGTGCTAGGCATATAGAATGTATTTATTCATTACATACTGATGCAAAGTTGAATGAATGACAATATATTTATAGGTTTTCTGAAGGATTTGGGACAACATGGACTTTGTAGCAGCCTGTGAGCCCTAACACCTTTCCCATTAGAACTACCCCCCTACCCCCAATGCCATAAAGTGGGCAATCAGCAGACATTCATCCACCATGTGACCTTACACTACTGGTCACACTTGATAGTACCAGAGACAAAGGCCTGACCCAAGCTGAATCAATCAGATTCTCCCTCTTAAAAATTTGAACCAAAGACACAGACTGGAAATTGCAAGATGAACTCTTTAATGGCAGAGCTGGAAACATTTCTTTGGATTCTGTGTGATATCTTTTCAATAACTATCCCCTTCATTTATTTATTTTTGTTTGCTTGGGCTACTTTGAAGTTATATTGCTTTCAACCAAAGATGCCTTAAGTAAAACCAGCTATCAGTGTGCTTTTGGAATGTGCTGGAGACCCAAGAAAGGAACCTGAGACATCTGTGGGCGAATCACATCATTTCCTCATTTTTCTCACTTCAAGCATGAAATATATTAAACTTAAAGCTTTAAAGAGTATATAATAGCTTCCCTCTCCACCTTCACAGTAGTCTCTCAGAAATGCAGCAGATTAAAACCCAGAGGAATTTAATTTCTGAAAAACATTTTTGTATAAATTTACTGAAACCACCCACAACAGCTCCCCACTAAAAAGAAAAAAAGGGGGGGACCAGAGCATAAATTTATTCTAAATACAAGTAGTTTAACATAAAAGAAAGTGACAGGTGCATTGTGAGGATCATGAAGAGATTCAGTAGAACTGAATAATTTTGTTGAGCATTCAATGTAGATTTTCTATTATAAGCCATAGCTTATGAATTGTCCAAATCTAGTTTGTTCAGAGAAACACACAACTTTAAATGAACATATACATAGATTTAATAAAATATAACTAAGTTTGCCTTTTAACATCATATCTTTTGTTGATTTTTCACATAGAATCCCGAGAACCATGAAGGCCGGATCAACAATATTATTTATGAAACTTTTTATTGAATAGCATTATTTCTAAATTTCTATGCCACCTTTAGAAAAATATCTGAGACTCCCTTACTTTTCTTTTCTTGTATTTTTAAATTATACTTTGCAATATGCTTAAAATATTTTATAAAAGACATTTTAAAGTATAACCAGTGATGAGATTCACCTGCTTTACAGTCTACATGATTAAATTGATACCGTATTGCTGATTTTGCTCTTCCTGGCTAAAAAATGTAAGTCCAAATAAGTTATTGAGGATAATTAAAAACTAAAAATTGCATGTATTGCTGTTTTGAGTTATTACTGTATTTGGTATTAGTCATTGGAATAACCATTACTAACATAACAGAAGCACATCCCTCCCCAGCCTGCCATATTGCTGTGGGCCACATGGGTCTGATGGCCTCTGTTATTGCTTTGCCCTCAGTGTTAAGAACACTTCCCATGGTTATTGCTCAGTCTAACTCCACAACTCTTATTCTGACCACATTTTAGCTCAACGCAGAGGAGTGATTCAAATCTCCTATTGTCACTCATCTCTTATGCCAAACTCAGTAGTGAGAGGCAGAAGCATGTAGTTTCATGGATATAAATTGGCAATGAGCCCAAACTTCAGAGTCTGAGACCTTGTCACCGTTATATAATCATTTGGGTACACAGATGGCGCTCACTCATCAGCTTAAAGGCTGAGTGGGTAGAGTCCTGTGGTGAAGCCTGACTTTCTGCTATGAATAGGTGAGGTAGCTCTTCCAGTTAGGTAATGCAACATGAAACATGATGGAAATACACTGTTCCCTGAACAATCTAGGTCTGACATCATGTCCTCTGGGTAGCCTTCCTGGTGTCTCATTTCCCAAAATAACAGTCCTTGACATCCACTCCTTGGCCACCTAGCCTTATGCCTTTCCATGAGTCAGCCCTCCTGATTCTGTCCTTCAGCCAGGATTTATAGCCGACACAGTCACCCTGCCATACACATTTCACTTGAGATCTGCAGAGAAACCTTCATGGCCCCTGTATGTTTGCAGATTAAAAACAGGTTAAAAGAAAGAGACAGAGGGACAAAGGCCTGTGAAGGGTAAGTGTTTAAAGCTGTTGAGAAGACAAAAGACAGAAAGCAGAGAAAAAGAAAGTGATTTTTACCACCAAAAGGAAAGGAGCTTGAATATTAGCCTATATGCTGCTTTTATCTTCATGAGGATAATTACTATTTACCACTGTAAACTCTCATTAAAAAGTCTCCTATGAGGCATCTCTCTATCACATTCCTTGAGATTCTTCCTTCACAATTATTTTCACCCTCCATCTGGGAAAAATGATATTAATAACAATAACAACATTATTATTATGTAATATTTTAAATTCTACTATAATTGCAATATGAGTACATAATACTTTTGTTATATTTATTATTAGTAGTATTATTGCTAATTTTAACTGTCTTAATTGAGTACATGTACTAGACATTCTTCTAAGCAATTTACATTCACTCGCGTATCTCTCCCATCAAAAAATTAAGTATAATGTTCTTCACATTACAGATGGAGAAACCGAGGCACAATGAGATTTGGGTAACTTGCCTAACATCACAGAGCTGACTAGTAGAGCCAGGATTTGAACTATGCAGTGTGACTCAAGTTCTTACTCCCTGGAATGTTCCATCTCTGAGAGTTTTATCCAATCAATGTCTTAACTCACTCAATGGCTCGATCGAAGTACTTCTAAAGCTTTTTTGCTCTCCAACAATATCAGCAACCAACATCCTCCTTCAGGTTGGACTATCCTAGGGAAGAAATTGTCATTGTGTCAAACGCTTTTATGATTGTTTGAACTTATGAGAAGTCGGGAACAAGAAATAGTAAAGGTTGAAAGAGTGGGACGACAGAGGCTTGCTTCTGGATTCAGTCATTGATTCATTCAATGAATATTTGAATGAGCACTTGCTATGTATCATAGGGACTGAGGATTACCAGTGAACCAGCTGCTCCTCATCTGGGCCTGTCTGCCCCTCAGCTTAGCCTGTTTCCTGGGTACAGTCTATTAAAAGTGATTGTTGTGGCAAATCTAAGACATATGGCCACATAAGAAGCTGGGCACAAGAAATGCTTTACAAGATAGGGATTGAGGGCATTAAAAATAGCATATAACACCAAAGGGAAAACAAGATCCAATTAATATAGGGAACCAGTCAAAACATGGGTACAACATCTCATGACGCCAGCCATCCCAATGGAAGCTTGTTTGCAGAAAACTTATTCTGTGAGGACATCTCTGAAGCCCCATGGGGAGTGTACGCAGGGGAGCAGCTCCAGCAATGGTCCCTGCAAGAGCAGTGTGGAAGAGAAATGGTGCCTGGGGTGACACCGCAGAGAGAGGGCGTGACCACTGAGTATGTTGTACTTGACTGTCAGATCCTCAGCTGCCTTCCTGTCCCTTTTTTCTTCCCCTAATAAAAAGCATATACAAACAGGAAGCGGGATATGACCTCATAACAACAATTTGGAGGTTGTGTATAAGAGATGACATTAAATATACATTTTAGTTGATCTCACCTGGACATTTCTATCCAAAGGTAGAGACCGTAGTGGTGAGGCTGATCAGTGTATTTTACGCAGTTTTCCGAACTGGGGCTGTGCTGTTCATGAGTGGCATCTTGTCAGCTTCCATCACTTTGGGCCCTGTGGCATATGGATGGAGTGTGTCCCCCAAAAGTGTGGTGGTGGGGAGAGGACAGCAGGAAAAAGAGTATTCCTAAACACTGAAGGAAAATGGGCAGAAATCCAGAAGAGACCTGGAAAAGAATCCAGAGGGAAGGAAGGGAAGGAAGGAGGAAGGGAGGAAGGAAGGGAAAAAGTTAGAGGCCATCAGGAGTTCTAAGAAGGATACAGGGAAGGCTATCTCTGAAGGTGACATGAGGTTTAGAGAGTGAAAAGTCACAATTAGCCAGCTCTGAGGGAGAACTGTAAAGTCATTGGGTGCGGGGGAGGCCAGAGGGTTAAAAGAACTCTTCAAGCCTTTCTTTCCTTTACCCAGACGCAAAGCAACTCTGAGTCTTTTGGAGGCCATGGTGATCAGACGGCAAGACCACATTTATATGTGGCCACAGCCTCGAGATAGTAAATTGAATGTGTCAAAAATCAATGATGGTTAATTCATTACAAAAAATCAAACTAGGGCTGGCCGATTAGCTCGTTGGTTACAGCATGACTTTATAACACCAAGGCTAAAGGTTCGGTTCCTAGTACCAGCCAGCCACCAAAAAAAAAAAAAAGGTTTCCACAAAAAATCAAATTAGGATCCTAGAGCTCCTTTAGAGTTTACTAGTAGGTAGCTTTGCTTCAGGTGCTCACAAGTGCCAGCCTTCCATCAAATGATGGAGGAGGAAGTGAAAAACTGATGGAAATGGAACTAGTTCCACTAACCTTCCCTGAGGGATTAACTAAAGGGAAGACTACGAATGAATACAAGATTTAGTCATGGAACCGGGTGTCTACGCTTGTTGCATTTAAAATTTTAAATAATAAGTAATTCTGTTTAGAAAAATATTAAGATTCAGTTTTCTCTTCCTGTAAGTAAAAACAAAGCAATAGAGATGAACAAAAACTCTTTCTACATTGAGTTTCTGCATTTGTGCAAGAGGTATTGAGAAATGACAGGATTAAAATTCAGTATTCAGAAATTGTGGAACTGTTAAAAAGGTTGTTTTTCTTTTGGAAAGCCATCTCCTTGGGTAACTATTAAAACTGCTGAAGTGGAGACAGGAAATGCCGTCATTGTAATTGCCAAAGACTCTCTCCTTTGATGACTTTTAAATGTCAACGTTTGTGGGTATCTCGTGTACGTATATGTCTGCTCAGGAGGCAGTATAATCTTTGTTAGCGGGCTGCAGCTATAAATTCACCAATGAAAATTTACAAACTCCAGCATAACTCTCATATCAATGTATCCTTTGTAATCACATTTGCTTGTACTACATTTAACTAAGCCAAAGTAGTGAAATCAATTAACTTACAAATCGTAATTTTTTTTTTATTTCAGACAGTTTTCTATTGACTGAAATGTGTTCTCTCTCTCTCTCTCTCTCTCCCCCTCTCTCTCTGTCTGTCTCTTACATTTCTACACATAATTTTTCCTGTTTCAGAGGGAATTAAAAAATTTTTTTCCAGCAGCCATCTCCTCTTTGGGATGGAACACTGTCTAAGACTGGCTCTATCAGCTCTACCGCACAAGAGACCAAACGGAAATAAGTAGATAAAGATAAAGATATTTAAATAGAAATGTTCAGCAATTAGCATTAGGTGAAACGTGGTTTGTGTGTGTGTGTGTGTGTGTGTGTGTATGTTTTAAAATAGCTTTTAGAACATTGCCCTGGGGCTACTACCTCTCAAAGGGGTCTTAACAGCTCCAGACCCAGCTTTTAATGAAAGTTCTGAATAGCCTAGTATGAAAGTCAATTTTGTTTTGTCTTGTTTTAAACTATAATTAAAAGGTAACAAGATGCATACTATTATAGAAATGGGGAATTTGGGATTCTTATTTCAGAGATTTTTCTTATCCAATTATCCTAACTGATATAAAAAACTTTATTATAATTTATATTTTTGTAATATTTTTGAAGAGCCAATGTTCAATATTTGATAATTATATAAGAATATTTGAAGAGCTCATCTCTATAGAATAATGTACTACTTCAAAATACAAAACTGGAAAAACAAGCATGGCATACTGTAAGTGAATCATATTGGTCTCTTGTGGCCTTAAATGAGATAACTAGTACATTATGAATGATCCTTCATGTAAGCATAGATAATATCTAAAGTTTGTTAACTTGTGAAAACGGTTTGGTACAATAATACATAGGATGAAATACCAAATTTGCTAGCAGGGCACACACACACACACACACACACACACACACTGAAAAATTCTTATATTGAAACAAGATTTTTCTTTTTTAATCAGGGAGATTTAATGCTGATAAATTGAAAGCATTGATACTATAAATAGATGGCTCTAAGATACTCTCAGTCACTCAGGAGATAGAATTAGTTGCTGGTGTTACCCTGCATCCCAGTGGTAATTATATCTAAAGTCACCCTTCAAATCCAGAGTTTTGTCATTTGTATTATTTTCACTAAATCACACCAGGGAACCTTGGGAAGAGGGGAGGCACGAAATCTCAGGTCAGGAGAAATGCAAGATGAGCCTGTTTGTTGGTAATCTCAAGACCACCACCTGATTGAGAGATTCTGAAAAAGGATTCACAGGACTCAGCGTATAGTTGTACAAAATTTCAGATACTCAGAAGGAGAGCAGGTGGTCAGCATAAACTACATTAGTTGTACAAGCACTTTAGCACAGTGAGCCACTCTGGTCATCTTGGGAAAGTTACATGTCAGTGTGGCCACCAGCAAAGTTTTCATATGCTGCCCAGGGCCAAGCTAGCATGTAGGCCTTTTGAAAGCTAGCAGTCTTAGGTCTACTATAATTACCATCTCCTGTATAGCTTGGAAACTGTATTTATTGCTGAAAGCAAGGGTGATTTTTCTTTTTAAGAGAGTTAGCGTGGTTAGTCTGGAGAGATTCTCAGTGGTAAGGTAGTGACCAAATGAAACTCTGTCTATCTATCCATCCATCCATTTATCAATAGACTGACAGATAAATCAGCATCATTATTGTTATTGGAATTACAGATAAATGTAGGTTGAGTCTACCAAGAGAGACTTAAATCCAAGAGGATACTAAAAAGATACAGATAATATAAGTTTATTATAAGTAGCTGAAGTACACCTGTGAATTTCTAGTATTGCCTTCTCCTTCCCCTCCCCCCCAAAAGATGTATATCTAATGCAAGTCAACCTAAACTATGCAAATTTTTCAATATAGTTTTGGTCAACACTATCCTACTAATCATTATTTTACAGTTTATTGATTTTAGTAGGTAAATATTAGGTATGACTTGAGTACCAGCACCCCCAAGTTGGTGCATAAAGGTTAAGACACAGGTTAAGTCCCCAGCTGCTGTTCTGTCTTTGTCCCAAAGCATTGAACTTTCTCCTGCTACTGAACATACAGAAAGCTGAGAGGTAGCAACCTTGAAATAAGCATTTGTAAATTCACGGATATAAGCAGAGGATGCAATAAAACATAAATGTAATGTCAACATTTGGTGACAAAGCAGGCCCCTTGGAGTTCCTTCTTAGAAGGAAGCTTGAGGACCCAGTACATAGAAAAGTATGAGGAGATCCTGAGTTGGGATTTGGGAGCATCAGAGAACCACTCTGCATAGTCTAGTCTCAGGGTTGGAAGTCTGGCAACCTATCTCTTGGAGGCTGGGTGCTTGGCTGTTCAATGGCAGACATGCTGTTCAGCAGTAAAGTCAGTGAAACCGAGTCATACAGCTTTGTAGATTTGTTTTCTGTTTTGTTTTGCTTTTGGCAGTTGGCTGGTAAGGAGATCAAAACCCCTGACCAAGGCTGTGCATTAACCAATTGAGCCAACCAGCCAGCCCTAGAGATTTCTTATCATCAGGTAGATGCATGGAGGCAGGGGTGCCCTCTATACCCAACAGAGAAGCAGGCAAGTCTGAAAAGAAAGTAGCACAGAATAGACAGAACCATGTACTTGGGACTCCCTTGCAAGTGGAACAGTAGCAATACCAGCAGGAATAGAGATGATCATGTGCATGTGCTCATATGAAATACACACAGGCGAGCACATATGAAACTTGAGACCTCCCAGAAATATTTGCAGAGAGGAATATTTCTGAAGATAGACACCATGTAGGAAGAGAAGGAACAAGAACCAGAAATATTTGTGTAGCTGGGGTGACCAGCCATCCACACTTGAGAGTTTCCTGGTTTTAGCACTTAAAGTCCCACATCCTGGCAAACCCCTCATTCTCAGGCAAATGGTTAGTCATTCTTGTTATAAATCTTACCGTGGTCCAACTAGTGTTATATTCTGATTAGAGCTGGGGAAATTTGAATCAAATACCATTAAATTATAAACACTTTAAATTTTTTTCTTAGTTAAAAGTTCTAGAAGTGGAACTGCTGGGTCGAATATTATATACAATTTTATAATTTTTTACACTTAATTTCTAATTTTCCTAGGAAATGGATATAACTCTTACCAAATATTAAGGCATTTTCAAAGCAATAGAAGATTAAATAACTTGTACTGGCACAGAAATAGTTGTATCGATGCCATTATATTTGTTCAAAGCCAGAAATAGATCCAAATATATATGAGAATTTAGGATATGAAAGATATGATACCTTAGACTTATTGGAAAAGGTATTTTATTTAATGCATGTTGTTGTGCATCTGTATAGTTTATTCTGGAAAAGAAGCAGATCCCAATTTTTCTCCTCGTAACAGAATAAATTCCTGGTATATCAAAATTTAAATATTAAAAATAATACCATAAAAGGAAAGAAGAACACACAAGTTATGACTTTTGGTATGGTTTTTGAATGGGAAATGACTTTCTTTCTTTCTTTTTTTTTTTCCTTTTTGTCTTTTTTTGTGACCGGTAATGGGATCGCAACCCTTGGTGTCACGCCCGCACCGCGCTCAACCAGTGAGCGGACCGGTCTCTATATGGGATCCAAACCCTCAGCGGGAGCACCGCCGCACTCCCAAGCACCGCACTCTACC
>NW_007726120.1:1181134-1201933 GCF_000696425.1 Galeopterus variegatus
GTCTATCTGGTGGTGGCGACAGTGACCCAGGGGTCTCACACTGCAAGATGGTGGAAGCAGAGAAAGGAGAGAGAGAGACAGACAGACAGACAGACTCTCCTCTTCTTTTAAAGTCCTCAGAACCACGCCCATTTTTTTTCCTTTTTGTCTTTTTTCGTGACCGGTAATAGGATCGCAACCCTCAGTGTCGCGCTCGCACCGCGCTCAACCAGTGAGCGGACCGGTCTCTATATGGGATCCAAACCCTCAGCGGGAGCACCGCCGCACTCCCAAGCACCGCACTCTACCGAGTGCGCCACCAGGCCGGCCCCTGATGGGAAATGACTTTCTAAGCAAACAAAAATGCCAAAAGTTCAAGACAAATAAATAGTACTCTTGAATATATATATCTGAATATTTATATAAATATAAATATATACATATATAAACTTATATATATAAAAACATTTTTAAAGATATGTATATATAGGAAAACATCATAAGTAAATTACAAGAAAATCAATAATGTGGGAAAGTATTTTCAACACAAATGACAAAGAATTAGTTTCTTTTAAAGAACATATAGTTCACAGAAAACAAAATACAAATGATTGGTAAATATGTTTGGCATCATAAATGCTTAAAAATGAAAATTAAAACAACATGGTATTTTTTTAACCCATAATACAGGCAACGATAAAAAGATTTGATAATATCCAGTTTAGTCTGCATGTGGGAAAATAGGCAGTTTTTAAAAAGGTTCCTGTAAATTGAAACAACATTTTGGGATGGCAATTTCACAATATTTGTGACATTTTAAACCAGCCTATCCCCTTTACTCAACAAATCCATCACTAGGAGTTTACTATACAAATACATTCAGGCAAATGCACAAAGATACGTGCAGAAGAATGTTCACTGCTGCATTATTTATAAAAGCAAAGAACTGGAAATAACCTCACTGCTCATCAGTAGAGTTCTGGTTAAATAAATGATGTGACAACTACCTAATATAATACAGTGCAGCTGTTAAAAGAATGGGACAGATTTGTATTAAAAGAGATAGTTGATGTACATGAGAAAAGGAATTTAGAGAAGAGCATGTTTAGTATGAGCTCATTTGTGTAAAAAAAAAAAATGTGTATATAAGAAGAAATCTTGTAGGATATACATGACACTGTTAAGACACATTACCTCCGGTAAGTAGAAATGGGCGCTAGAGGTTGGTTTTGCCACAAGCGTGTTTTTTTTTAAATGTAATATTATTAATACATTTTTTGAAAGGCACCAATCTGTTCTTCCACTTATTTGTCTGTTTTCCAGATATCTAGCCAATGACAGTGGGTATTTCTTGAATGGCTTCATTTAGATTGATTGCAGTTGAACATCAGGGAGAGGAGGAAGAACGTCAGCCCATTGCTAGGCATGCTGTTCATTCTGTTCTCCCTGCTTCTGTGAATTTCCTCTCAGTCGGTGCAAATACAGAGGCACTGAGGATATCCCCTAACCTTAGTTCTGCAACAAACCTCTTAACAAAAAAGACTCCTCCTCGCCCCATCACCTCTACCTTTTTTTTGGTTTTTTACCATTCAGTAATTAAATTATTAAGAAGTGGCCCTGGATGGGTGAGGGGTCCTGGCTGTTGGTCAGGGACAGAAACTTAGGCTACCTCACTTTGTTTGAGTTCATTAAAAGGATACATGTGGCAAATAAAGGAGGCGAGAATCCCACAGGACCCCAGGAACTGCTGAATAGCTGAGGCTCAGTGAAATGGAACACAGTCAGGTGGTAGAATTATACCCATAGTGTTAGGGATCCATTGATTGCTTGTCTCATGAGCCAAGCACACAGTTCTTGGGCAACTCTGGGGACTCATC
The DNA here is from genome assembly GCF_000696425.1 of Galeopterus variegatus. Taxonomy (NCBI): domain Eukaryota; kingdom Metazoa; phylum Chordata; class Mammalia; order Dermoptera; family Cynocephalidae; genus Galeopterus; species Galeopterus variegatus. The sequence goes on from NW_007726120.1 coordinate 1,182,991, forward strand.
TCTTGCTCCTACCCACCCTCAATCAGCTCATTCATCTCACTTGCAACTTCTACTTCATATCTTCACCTCACTCAGGGCTCTCCCGGGCCTTATGGCCACCCCTCCTGGAGGACTTCTCAGTTTCTGTTCTCACACGTTCCTGCAAATTCTGTTTCCTAGTTTAAATTCCAGAGAAGGAATCTTGCTGGCCTTGCCACTTACCTGTAGTTGGAACATTACATGTCAGGCCACTCTGGGTGGTTGCCCTCAAAACAGGTACCCATCTCGTGTGCATAAGGAATCAGGTAATATAGAACTTACTTACTCTAGCTTGAAGCCAGTGTGTTAAAAACAAAAGTTTCAAGTTAAAATAAGAGAACTATTATGGATTCTTTGCCTAAGTGACTTAAAAACAAACTGTGTAACAAGAAAATAACACTTCCACTATTACTAGTTAGACCTCTCTTTCAGCCACATAATCAAGTAAAAGCAATAAAAATATAATCATGTCTGATAAGAAGTTGACCCAAAACATTAGAAATTGTCGAGAAAACTATTAAAATATTATTTAATTTATCCTTTTGGTTTTCTGGCTTATACATATTTTATAATGTACACAATATACTAGAACATTAATAGATCAGTAATTATTAAGTAGATATGTGTAATTAGAGATATGTTTAAAAATTATCTAATAGTGGTTATAATCAAACAAGCTGCAAGCTGCCCACTAGACTGTAAGCTGTATGAGGTCAGGGGTCCTTTCATTTGTTCACATTTATCATTTAGCACCTAGCACTTAAGCCATGCTCAGAATCTCTTGTGAGCCAGACTAGATACTATTTTCTTTATCAGATACCACAATTCCAAAGATCTGTGTTTTCTGGAATGGAGTAAACTAGTATAATAGTCAGTTACTTCAGCAGAAGTAATAGATATGAAGATATTGTGACAGAATCAGTGCGCCCGTCATGTACAAGACGTCATGCCATGCCCAAGCAGTGTGCATGGGCAGAAGTCACAGCATGTGACTGAGAGCTGAGAGCTGTCATGGAATGAAAGGGCACTCATACAAGGAAAATTCAAGCACCACAGGAAAGTGAGGCAGTGCTAAAGAACTGGTCTTTCTTGTCCTGGCACGGCCAAGTTGATAACGGAGACATATATTTAGGCATCTGGCTATGATGGAATTGTGGGAGGTAACACATAGGCAAGCTGAGGGGTCAGTATGGACATTAATAAGTTGAGGTACAGAAAAGTACTTCAGGGAGGAGCCAGAAAGCTAGACTCCTAGAGAAAAAATTGAGTCAGGAGACAAAATGGGCAGGTGACTAACAGAGACAAGAGCAGATCTAGAGTCCAGGGAGGAAGCTAAGCAGGCGATCAGACCTGGGAAGTCAGATACTGACTTGAATGAAAGCATGAAGGCAGATCTTGTTATTTTTTGTTACACTGCTAATCTCTAAGAGGATTTTAATGGCCCAATTGGAAAAAATTTATAAATGAAAGGTTGATTTTTTTAGAAACATGGTCAAAGTCCATTCTCCGTGCTAAAATCTTGTGAAATGTCATAATCTCACTATAATAAAAGTAATTCAGGTAAGAAAGATAGATGGAAATAAATATGTACAGTTAAAAGTAGAGATTTACTACTAATAAAAGGATAAAGTCCAGGCTGGCTGGTTAGCTCAGTTGATTAGAGTATGGCCTCCTAACACCAAAGTCAAGGGTTAAGTTCCCCATTACCATCCAGCTGCCCAAAAAAATTTTTTTAAAGAATAAATGAATAAAAGGATAAAATCTTTAGACTATTTTCAAAGATTCCCCATGTAATGTCCCCAAGCTGCTTTTCTAGGCTTATTGTTTATTTTATGTTTCAAAATACTTTGGAGTTAAGCCACTCCTTAGTTTGTCTGTACTCATGCAAGACATGCATATTCAGGTCTTGATACTTCAGTGCCTGTGTGCTTGGTCTCTGTAGTATGATGAAGAATTTGACTGGCCTCTGTCCACTGTTTATGGCAAGTAGCCTCTACACGCTTGAATTTCCTGAGTGACAGGAGTGTTTTTGACACTCATGGTGGACCCTGATAGTTTATACTAATGAGGTGAACCATGCTAATGAGATGACTCAGGGTGGGTGCTGGCAAAACCAGAAAGGCCAACCATGTGATTAGAGGTCTGGAACTTTGAAGCATGTGATATGAGCTCAACATCTAGGAAGCAGAGAAGGGCTGGAGATTTAGTTCAATCACATGGCCAATGATTCAGTCAATCATACCTATGTAATGATACTCCAGTAAAAACTCTGGACTAAAGTTCAGGTGAGTTCCATGGTTGGCAATACTCTGTGCATTGTCACACATCAGTGTGCTGGGAAGGTGACTTGTCCTGATTCCACAGGGTAAGGAAATGGAAGCTTTGCATTAGGGACCCTTCCAAACCTCACTGTATGCATGACTACCTTCAGCTAGTTCTATTTGTATACTTTTCCTATAGTAAAACTATAATCATAAGTATAGCACTTTCAAGAGTTGTTAGTTGTTCTAGTAAGTAATTAAATGCCCAGAAATTATAGTCAGCTGGTCAGAAGCACAAGTGGACTGGGGACCCCAAACTTATAACTGATATCTAAAGTGAGGGCAATCTTGTGGAGGACTGTGCCCTCAACCTATGAAAATTGGCTCAACTATGGTCAGTTGGTATTAGAAGTCTTTGCAGTTTCTCTTTTCAAATAGCCCTTCCCTCATTTATTCACACAAATTAGTGATTCTCAAAGTTGTTCCTAAACCAATAGCATCAGCATTTCCTGGGAATGTGTAGAAATACAAATTCTCTGGTTTCAACTCAGACCTACTGGATAAAAAACTTGCGAGTGGGGCCCAGCAATCTGTGTTTTATCAAGCCCACCAGATAATTCTGATGCATAATAGTACTTGAGAACCATTAAACTATAGAAACTTTACTCACCCTTTCGCAGCCAATCACATTTTCCTTCCTCCAGTGAAGACTCCCTAGACTTACAAACCTGACACCTCTTCTGTGAGCTCCCATGTCATCCTGCACCTGACAATCATTCTAGTAAATGTATTCTAGCACAAGTTTCGAAACTTTTGTTCCAGGACAACCTTAAAATTCTGAAGTACCCCAAAGAGCTTTTGTTTACATGGGATATATTTAGTGTATTCAAAATTAAAACAGATAATTTTAAACTACTTTAAAATCTATTTAAAATAACAATAAACTGAACACATGTTGGTATACATAATGTATTTTTAGGGAAAATTTACTACTTTTCAAAACGAGTAAGAAGAATGTCATTGGTTTGTATTTTTGCAAATCTTTTTAATGTTTGGTTTAATAGAAGCTGAATTCTCATATCTGTCTCTAAATTTATTTGTTTGTTTGTTTGGGGCTTTTTTTGGCAGCTGGTAAGGGAATCCAAACCCCTGACCAGGTATCATAACACTGAGCTCCAACCAACTGAGCTGACCACCTAGCCCCTCAGAAGAATCTTTAAGTGATGGGAAGCTCTCAAGTTAATGGCGGTGAAAACAAATTTCCAAAATTCTAATTTTTGCTTGAAAGCTCAAATTTTATCATTGGCAACAAACACTGTCAGTTTTCTTTGAAATGACAGACTCAATTCCTTCATATTAAAGAAACTGACTGCCAAATACCCAAATCTGAAAAACTATAGTTTGTCTGCCAGTCATATTTCCAAGTAAAAATGAAAAAAAAAAAAAGCTCATTTAGTTCCTGCCTCAATTACACATGTGCTTTTCCTTGAGACAATCATTATACCATGGAATGAAGAAGATACTATTTATTTACACGTACTTAATTATATAATCTCTCTCTCCCCTCTACAAGTGTGTAGAAGTAAGAATACAATGATGAAAAGAACAGAATAACTTGGTGCTACCGACAGGATTCATGCTAAACTACCAGCAGTGTCCCGACCTGTGGGATATTCAACGCAGACCCTGGAGCGGGGAGTGGGAATTGGATGGGACAAGAGACGTGAGAAATGGAGACCAGACAGTATTCTGATCAAGTCTCATTTATTAGACAGAAGGTCACAGTTTATATAGACAGCAGGAGGGAATCAGCAGATAAAGAAATGAGCAGCAGATGGTTTACTGAGAAAACCACGGGGCAGGTTGTTCTGGTAAATGGAAAATTCCCGTTATCTATGGCAAGTTGCAAAGTTACCTACACCCATAGTGCACAGGAGGGGGAGGAATGGAAGATAACAGCAGACAAGGCTCTGAGGCCTCGAGGCAATAGCTGGGCAGGCTCTTGGCTCCAGACAGGCAGGCAGCCGGGCTCTAATGGCTCTGGACAAGCAGTTCCACTCACTATGGCTTCTGTACCATCTGTGCAAATATCAACAATGTGGAAAAAGGCAAATAACATGTTAGTGTGATTATGAAAAGCATTTTGACCTCATGGACTCTCTGAAAGGGTCTCAGGAATTCCCAAGGGTCTGTGGACCACACTTGGAGAACCACTGTTCAAACAGGTTAATTCCCTGTTGCTTAGTGATGTTTACATTACATAGAACGTAACCTTCTTAAGGTCAAGGATCCTACCTGTCTTGTTAGTCATTTTACTTTCAAAGCCTAGAAAAGTGCTCAGTACAAAATACTACAAAATAAATATGTATGTAACTGTATCAGTCCATTTTTGTGTTGCTATAACAGAATATCTGAGACTGGGTAGTTTATAAAGAACAGAGGTTTATTTAGCTCACGATTCTGGGACAGCTGCATCTGGCATGGGCCTCAGGCTGCTTCCACTCATGGTGGAAAGCGGCAGGTGGCCAGTGTGTTCAAGCAGATCACCTGGTTAGAGGAAGCAAGAGAGAGAGAGGGGAGGTGTTAGTGGCTTTTAAACAACCAGCTCTCTCTCGTGGGAACTAATAGAGCAAGAACTCACTCACAACCCCACCCCCCAGGGAGAGCATTAATCCATTCATGAGGGATCTGCCCCCATGACTCAAATAGCTGCCAACACTGCAACCCTGAGGATCAGATTTCCACATGAGTTTTTGTGAGGGATAACTCTATCATATCCAAACTCTATCAGTAACAAACATCAACTTAATGCTAACTGTATTTGAAGCTTGTACTGCACTGTTTTTAATGTTCTCCTAATACCTTTCTGTCAGCCACTTTGGCCAATAGGGAAAACAAAAAAGAACAATCAAAAAAAGCAAGACTATATTAGTATAAAGCTTATCTCGTAGAAGGCTTCCTTCTGCGTGGGGGGATATCCTAAAAAATACATAGTCATAGGAGATTGTCTCTAACTCCATAGGGCAACTAGTCTTGTGCCTCAAAGCGTGGTAGATGCTTCTGGGGCACACGCTAATAACTCTTCCATCAGTGAGCCCAGCACTGAGGTTCAGCTTTTCCATGGCAACCCCCTTAACATATGATGCAAAACACATTCTTTCCTTTTTTCCTTCTTCTGCAAAAGCTTCCTTTAAAAAGGCAGCGTGGAGAGTAATTATGAAACATTTCATGTCCACTTACATTTTCAAGTACTTCCCCCCCCCCAAAATACCTGCTGCTTATTTCAATTATTAGGCCATGTGAATAACATCATAGTATTTCTCACATAACTCTATTTTTTCCCCTGTAATGAACTTGTCAAATGGAGAACTTAACACCCACCATAAAAAGCCACCATACAAGAGCAAGTGCCTCCCCACTTAAAATCTTACCTGTCATTCAAGCCCTAACTCAGATTTTACCTCCTCTGTGTGGCCTTTCACACTTCCCCTTGTGCAAGTTAAATTATGCTTCCATCTGTTTTCTTCTGTCTTTTATACACATCCTATTGTAGCTCTTACCAATAATGAATTTTAGATCTTTATCAAGAGGAATTATGTCATTTTCAACTTTGCGTCCCCAGGACCTGAAACAGTGCCTGGAACAGAGTAGATGTTTAGAAAATAGCCTTTCAGGTCATTGGTTCAAAAAAAGGTAGCATGATTATCCCATTGAGAGAATCACAGTCATATTGTTTTATCTTCTGATTATCAGTGATACATCATAGTACATGCCCCAGTACAACATTAGCACTTAAGAGAAACTGCAGATTTCCCAAATGCTATGTAAATCCCGCCTAGAGTAAACGCAAAGAAATAATAAAGCAGCAAGAAAAAATAATGAAGAACAATTTAAATTTTCAGCGCTTTTCAAAAACTTCAAGGATGGAGTGTATTCACAAGGAGAACTGTCCTACTCCTTGTACTCAAAGTGTGTTCCCTGGACCAGCCCCATCAGCATCACTAGGAGCTAGTTAGAAACGCAAAATCTCATGTCCCTCCCCCAAAATCTGCACTTTAACAAAATCCTCAGGAGATTTGTACATTCACTAATAACAAGCACTGGTTTAACTTCTTAAAAATCACCTCCATTCATATCTCTTATTTTAAGAGCACCTTAATAACAACTGCTCCCTTATCTCTGATCTTTTAGTGCTTAGTGATTCTAAATTTCTGCCAATGGGTAACAAAGAGATTTCTAGAAAGTTAAATTCTCACCTCTCTCCTACCCTCCTGAAAAGGAAGGAAAGACAGTGAAGATGAGAAAGAAGAGGTGCTGCGAATAATGAGCAGGCACAAAAGCAGCAGAGGGAAGATGCTTCCTGAGCATGAGTGGTTTGCTCTGGAATATCTAGAGTTTGTTATATGGCCGGTGAAAAATAGAACAAATTTTTTTATCTTTTTTTTAAAAAAACTGTACACTCTTGAAAAAAAACTACTTAATTCATTAGAATCCAGATTACTAGACCTAGATTCAGGATTTTGGAAATAATATTAATTAATACTACTAAATTGCTATTGGTGGTAAAATCATGTGAGTTCAGAAAAACACATTAAAGTCTCTGATCTTTAAAGAGTAAATGGATGAACTATTGATCTACTATAATTGTTTCATTTCACTTCACCTGTATATGATGTGATTTCACAACTCAGAGTCTCAAAAAAAAAAGTTTTTCTCTAAGCTTATTAAATTGCTTACTTGTAGTTCTAACTCAGTATGCTTAGCAAAAATACGACTCAATATGTTAGTCAAGTAAAGATGACTTAAGAAGCCTCAGGTTTTGGTTTTTCACAGTGGAAGCATTCTCTGTCTCTCTCTGTCTCTCTCTCTCTCTCTTTTTTTTTTTTTTTTTGCATGTATTTATAGCTTGTAGCTATATGGGGAAAATAAAACAAACTTTATTGTTATTTTTTAAAATCTTTTTTCATCTTATCAGATTTGAGGCAATCCAAATTGGTATTAAAATGGAAAACATACCCAAACAAGAATTAGCATGATTTAATCATTATACACTTATATACTCAGTAAAATTTTGGCAATTGTGAGATAAAACCACTGCCAGTAAATCCATGTGAAGCAGGTACTGGTGTCATGGACACTATCTTTTCAGTTCAGGCTGTTATAACAGAATACCATAGATTTGGTGGCTTAAACGACAGAAATTTATTTCTCATAGTTCTGAAGTCGGGGAAGTCCAAGATCAAAGAGTGAGCAGATCCAGTGTCTGGTTTTTGTGGAAATTCATGCAAGTTTTAATCTTCCTTGATGTCCATCAGTTTTTCTTATAAACTAATCAGGTATTAATTACCTTCAAACAATGGTTCAGAACCCACTAAAACCCTTTTGAAGATTTTTAACCAATGCAGAAAATTTAGTTTCATGTTTTTAAGTGTGCAAACTTTCAGCAACAAAATTATACAATCATGGCAACACCCATTTTCAAAATGCTCTTTCTGCAGCCTGTTTCATTCAGAAAAGAGTTTAGTTTAGTTTTGTTTTGTTTTTTCATTAATCAGGTTCTTCTAAAATCTTAGTAGATTATTCCTCCTAATTAGGGTGGGAAAGAGCTTGCACCACGAGTAAGAAATGTGTCAGTTCTGCCATTTTCAGGTGGCTCACTTGTGGTTCCATTATTTATAATATCTTTAATTAATCGCAGTTCTTTTTAAGCCATCACTCCATTTTCTGAAGGCTTAGGTCAGCGAAAACTAGAAAAAAAAAATCATAAGTCCACCTTAATTGAGTCCCAATGAAGTGCTCTGTGTTTTAATTATATTGGAATGAGACCCTTGTTATCAATTCTTCCCCCAGGTTAAAGGCCCATAGTAGGTGTCACGAGACTGCCCTGACTATGGATTCACTGTGAGAGCCTGAGGATGAGTATAGCTTAATGCCTTAGTTTTCAGATAAAATTTTGAAAAGAATGCTAGTAATTTTTTCTTCTACCTTCAGTAAATATCTTGAACACAGTCGATGTGAGATAACTTTGCAGACTGATGTTCATGGTCACCTTCACCAAGTGCTGTTGGTACTTGATAAAATTTCAGATTTGTGGGTCCCATTGAGACCTACTGAATCTAAGTAGATGGGGCAATGACCAGCATTTCAAAACAAGCTTCACAGGTGATTATTGTAGACAGCAGAGGCGACAAGCCTGGAATCAGCTGTTCCCAAACAAAATTGAGGAACAAGCTTGCATTGGAGTCAACTTGGGATGCTTGTTAAAAATATCCAGACCCTGGATTCCATCCAAGATCAACTAACACCAAATCTCTAGGGATAGGTCCTGGAATTTTGTATTTTTGAAGTGATTTCTCATGCAGGACCAGGTATAGAAACCCCTGCAGTCTATATCATCGTTGAAGTAAGCTTTGTAATAAAAAGTGACATTTTTCTTATTTCTCACAAGATTCTTACTAGCAAGTTTTAAAAATTCTTTTGAGTTTCTTGGTTTAGATCTGTGCTTCTCAAAATGTGGATACTGGGCCAGCAACAACACATCACTTGGGAACATTAGAAATACAAATTCTCAGACCCCACCCCAACCTACTAAGTCAAAAACTCTGGGGGGGAGGGTCCAGCAATCTGTTTTAACAAGCCCTGCATGTGATTCCGATGCAAACTTAAGTTTGAGACTGGTGGTTTGGATCAAATAATGAAAATTACTTCTTTACTCTTTTTGTTTGTTTTTGGTGGAGAAGATACTTTATCATAAACAATTTCATATTTAAAAATTAACTTAATTTCTTAAAAGATGTATTATTGGCAATGAATAAAATGTCATGTTTTCACTCTATGTTTCCCTTTATGTGGTGTGCTGCAGATGTTGCAAGAATAGCAACATTTTAAACATTTGCAGTGGGAGAGTCTAAGATCAGAACTGAGGAAATCTTTTAAGGTTAAATTCTCCCAAAGACTTCCTCCTAAGGACCTTGTGCCAGTTCCTAATTTCCAGGCAGATGTTTTCCATTATACAGCTACTGGGTCATGACAGAATCGCCACGGTTTGCAGTTGCCATGACAACCACATTTTTTTGGTCTGCAGAGAATAGTGTAGAGCTCAGAGGTGTACGTTTTCTTTTAGTAATGGAAATGCCGATCCATCAAAGGAATTGATTAGGTTGACAACTGTACATTTGATAAATCTGCAGTAAATGTAATGGATCACATTTATTATACGTGCTCTATCCAGTGTACAGAAACCTGTTTCCACTAAATTTTCACAAATAAAGATTCTGTAGTAAGCATACCAGTCTTAAAAACTAAAAAAAAGCCCAGGAAAATGTTTTAATTATTATTATAAACCATATTTTCATGCTCACTTGGGCAGCACATATACTATAAGCCATATTTTCATGTAGAAGGAAAAGATTTGGGGGAAAAACAGCCACAAAATTTAAATGATTCGTATTTACAGTTTTAATTCATTTTGAGCCTCTTTTCCCCTTGATCACTTACTACCAAAATGAAAGGAAGTATTAATTAGCAAGGCAATGATAATTTAATAACATTGTCAACTTGAAAACTGTATATGCAGCATCTAATTGTAATTCTGTCTGGGAACTTGTTATCTAGGGTACCATTAGGTTTTTACGTACACAAAAATGCTATGGCAAAACATTTTCAGAATTAAGGTTCTTTGAAAAATGAACCAATTATCATTTTTTAATTAAATCAGGAGAAAGTTTTTTTTTCTCTACCAGTATATGTTTGGATTTGATAATTTTCCTCACAAGTATTATCCCTAGCATACTGAAATCATGTTCTGGTTAGTTTATGACCTATGAGAAAATGAAAATCTTTCAAACGGTGATATTTTAGATTATGATAATTACTTTCAATACTAGGTCCCTTGAAGTCTGGGTCATAGTACAATGATTATCCAGTAAACTGTGAAATCTAACTTTTTTTTTTTAGTAAAACAGTAATGAGGGAGGGGCTCCATTTTCTACTCAATTTTACAATACTATATATTTTTTTGTTTTAGAATAATTTTGATTAAGTGTAATCATATATATATGCACTTCACTGGTAGGCAATTTTTCTCTTTTAGTCAATCATTTTTTGAATTGCATTATTTGTTATAACAATAAAAATTTTTAAATGTTTTCTTTCTTTTTTTTTTTCTGGGCTGGAAAATACTATAAAACACTTTATGTTCTTTCATTGGCAAGCTTCTCTTTTACATTATAGGCCTTAAAATTATTGTATTTGGTATTTTTCTTTTACCGATTGTATTTATTCACCTTGTATTAGTGGTGCGTGTACTTGTATTATTTTCCCATTGTAGATTATGGGCTTCCTGGAGTTCAACATTATTTCTTTGCTTTGTCTTTGTATCCCTGTAATACCTAATACGTAATACACACATAGGTGTTCAATAAATGCTTGTTATAATCAATTGAAATAAATTAATTTATCCTCCTGTAAATTCAAACTGCAGTGTTGCAATGTGTAAGCCTCATGCTTAAACCTAGCTTGCAGGTTTAAGATATATGTGTGTGTGTGCGTGTGTGTGTGTGTGTAAATATATACACACACACTATTATATATATATAATAACCTTAGAATTCGAATTGAATGAATGTTAATCTGGTACTATTTTATACATTTCTGAATTTTGAAGTATTCTAAAATTAACATGGATAATTTTTATAATCTGAAAGGAAAAAATTCTAAATTTTAAAAATAACAACAAAAATGAAATTCAATAGCTATTTTTCTGCCTTGACATTATTCTCTATTCCTCATCACCTGGTAAATATGACAGGGTGTTTGTATGTTTTTCTCACTTTCCATGCCCCCTGAAATTATGGATCAAATTTTGAAAAGATTAAGTATGCTTATCCAAGAGAAATTTTACATTCACACCAAATCACAGAGGAAGCCCAGAACCCTGCTATCTCCTCATCCTGTTCGATTCCTTTGCATACACCTCCCACACTGTCCTACTCTACGTGTTGGCCTTTTAGAAAAAGGAGAATCACAGGATTTCAAAACTGGGAAAGACATAAGAGGTTATTAGACCATAGACTATAATGTCGAACATTCCTGGGGCCAGGCAGTGCTGCAGTGAGTGAGATGGGCTTGCTGGGGACTATGTTGTCTCAGAGAACACAATCCCTGTCTAAAGGAGATAGTGAAGACACAGTTCCAGCTAAATATAGCCAGGAAAGAATGTAGACCAGCTCTACCATTTTTTTCAAGAGAATCCAGAAATGAATTTTTATGTAAACACCTCAATTTTTAAATGTTGGCAACTGATGCATGCAAAAAAAGTACTATGAGTTGAGTAGAACATATCTTTGGGCCAAAATTAGCCCATGAACTACCAGTTTTTAAAAAATAGTTAGACCAAACTCTCATTTCATAGATGAGGAAATTAAAGTCCAGACTGATATAAAACCTTACCTAAGACTATACTAGATCTTAGACAAACACTCCAGTGCTCTTCAACTAGATCTTAGACCAACATTCCAGTGCTCTTCAACCACAGGTGTTGGTGACTTTATGTAGATATTTCCTTAACAAGTCAGAAGGGAGTTTGAAAGCATGTCCCCTATGAGGAAGGAGTAACTGAAAATTGCTTCATATCTTTGATCATGGAAAAAGGAGGCATTTTTGTTTGTGGGTGTATTAGTCTGTTTCTGTTGCTTACAATGGAATATCTGAAACTGGGTAATTTTTAAAGAAATTGAAATTTATTCCTTTCAGTTTCAGAGGTTGGGAAGTCCAAAGTCCAGTGAACACATCTGATGGAGGGCCTTGTTGGTGGGAACTTTCTATGGGGTCTCATGGTGACCAGGGTATCACATGGTGAGAATGGGCTCAGCAAGAGAGTTAATCTTCTCACTTGCTCTCCTTTTAAAGCCATCAGAATCATGCCCATGACCACCCATTAAACTGTCAATGCATTAATCCACTCAGGAGGGTACAGTGCTCATAATCTAATCACCTCTTAAAGTCCCTACCTTTCAATTATTATAGTAGGACTTCTCATCCCCTTAACACTGTTACAATGGAGATTACGTTTCCAATACATGAACTTTTGGGGGACACATTTTACCCAAAGCAGTGGGTGAGGAAGTGGCAAGAAAGTTTTGTTTGAGTAAGTGATATGGTTTGACACCTGAGAGGCAGGTAAGGTAATAATGTCTAATTTGTGTTCATTGCTTATTGTTTTACAACTTCAGATTTTTATTCAGAAAAATATAAGTCTTTGACTTACAGCTAGGGTTTTGCTAATACAAGGAAATTGGTATATTCTATATTACTTCTACTAGATTATCATTTTGATCAATGTCTAGGGATTACCTGTAATTTAGAGACAGAAAACTATCTAATAAAATTAGAAGAATAATCTGTTTCCTCGTGTTTATCTTATTACACTGCATTTTGTTTTCTGTATTTAAAGTGCCCTTTCTCCAAAAGCTCAAGAAACTTCCAATAGATCTTTGATAGTATAAGTCAGACCATTCTTGTGAGAAGTAAATTTTCTATTTCCTTAGTGAAAGTTTCACCATAAGATTGTATATTCAGATGGCCCAGCATGCATTGCTCCTTGTTTCACAAACTACACAAGATTGGAAACAGCATCAACCAGACAAGGTATGCCTAAAATCTGCAGATGAGAGTATGGCTGCAACAAAGAGGGAAGGCCTGAGGTCACAAAATACATCACAAGGCACATTTCAAATGTGTGATAAAGATCACTCTCTATATCAATGATTCTCAGCCCAGATCATCCATGAAACTGTAAAAAAAATAGAAGCATCGAGTCCCCATGGACAGGGATTCTGATTTAATTGATCTGGGAGGTGGGCACACAGATATTATATCCCAGTCCAACTCCACGTAGTAGTAATAGCACATAGTGGAAACAGCAATGAGTTCAGAAGTAAAGTGAATCCTCCTCTAAATCTCCACACCAGTCCCTATAATGCATCCTGGGATATCGAGCATCAGTATCTAGAGAAGAACAACAGATCCTTCTCAGTCCCTTACTGATATGCTCACTACTGAAGAGGGAACCTAGAGCCTTGGTTAGTTGCATCAAAAGTGCCAAACCTAGTTGAGTTCATTATGACAACTCAGGTGTCAATTTTCCCTGTCCAGTGGCAGGGCTTCCAGATAAAGTGGCCTGTGTTTATAAGATTTCAGATCTTTCAGTTTTCTAGAGGCTGAAAGGTATGAAGTAGAGGAGATGGGGTGCTGATGGAAGCAAGTGCCACTTGCTAGATATGCTCAGGGACAGGGTCACAGTAGAGCCCACCTAACAGAAAATTTAAGAGCATTCCAGAGACGTCACCAGATTTCTACATGGTGGGGATGGGAATAGCCCTTTGAAACCTGTCTTGAAGTTATATTAGCATAACAAAAACACTACTTTTACCTAGATGAAATGTTTATTTGCAATACAAGAAATTATGGAGCCATGAGAGGCTGATGGAGATTACAAGGTTAACCACACACTCTAGCCATCTATTTGTGATGCCTTGTGATGACATAAGAAGTGGTTAAAGTATGGCTGTAAATGCAATACTTGAATCCAAAGGTGAGGCACAGAGAGGGAGATTGAAATTTCTAGTATGGCCACTGCCACAGGCCTTGAAGTGATGTTTTTGGGAAAAAGGTCATCCTCGAAATCATGCACAATGGTTATGGCTTCCTGCTTGAGTAGACTTGACCTCAGAGGGTTACAATTCTTGCTGTTCATTTCTTCAAGTTCACCAACATAATTGCCCCCCACCCCTACCCCAGGGTGCTGGGTCAGTATTGGTTTGAGAAAGTGGCACCTCATGAACCCAGAATCCTCATCCTCTGCTTCCTCCTCATTGTCCTTTCTGATAGCTAATTTTTTGACCCTCAAAACATCAAAATTCTTATTGTCCTTATCTATAGAATAACTGCCACGTTCTTGCTTCTCCATAGTAATTCTCTGTCTTAATATTTAAAAAGTTGCCACTTATCACTCTGAGAAAGAGAGAAAATATGGATATATAGATTTATTTACATTGAAGCTCTGAGCAATTCCATAATTTACATTTAATCCTCTGAGTACCTTTAAACAGATTTATACAGTAGAGATAACTAACATTTATATATCAAGATGTTTTAGTACTTAACCTCAAAAATAATATGTCTAGTGAATACAAAACTTTCAATCAGTATTTCCCAAACTGTGTTCTGAAGAACTGGAGTTCTATGGTTTGATACCATTTACCACATACGCTCATGTATGTGCAAACACACACACACAAGATTTACTGGTTTGGGAACTACTGTCTTAAACAAACGCAAACTGGCTTATTTACTCTAAGACTGCAAAAGTTTGTGCCAATTAACATTAAAAGGATATATTTTAACACATTTTCAAAATGTATTCAAGCAGTCAATCCATTTTGGAGGATCATATGATGAGACTTGTGTTTTTAAAAAAGAACTTCAGAAAATGTGTTCAACATGATGAGCCAGGAAGTCACGGACTTTGGAATCCCAGAAACATTTTGAATTCCAGCTCTGTCACTTACCAAGCTATGTGACCACGGGTCCTTGATTTCTCGAGTAGAAACTGAATAAATAATATCTGTCTCACAAGGTTGCTCTGAGATTAAAAGAGATAAATTATGTAAAGACCTGGGAACACCGAGGTCCTCAATGTATTAATAAATCTAAATTCCCTCCCTCCCCTCACTTTACGGTCTCTTCTGACGGCCTTTCTTGCACATGCATATGTATTTATGACTCTAACCAGGTTTCACATATGGACCTTGATTTTACTCAACTTAATTATTTACCGTAAATATGAGTCTGTATAGACATAGTCCACACAACTTAATAAGCCACCTAGTATTCCATGGTATCAAACATTAGTTTCATTGGACAATCGCTTATTGTTAGATATTTGAGTCATTTAAAAATTTTCTCTTTCATAAACAGCTTTGTATGAATAGCTTGGAACAAATTACTTGTTTGCTTTTAGATTATTTTCTAGAAGTATATTCCCCGAAGTGAAATTACTAGGTCAATGGAAAGAAACTGTTATATAGCTTTTTTCACAAATAGCTCTGCAGAAAATTTGAACCAGTTTACAAGAGCATTTAAAATATATAAGCATACTTTTTTACCCTAACCTGTCACTAATGGATTTTTATTGCTTTTGCTAGTTTAATGGGCGCATACTGGTACCTTAACGTTACTTTAAGGCATTTTATTTAATTCCCAGAATGCTGTGGAATTTTGAGTATGCTAGCTTACTATCTTTACTTTTTGTGTGCAAACTGTTTACTCCCTCAATGTTTATTGACTAGAATCTGAATTTCCAGATTATAGATCTCCAGCCAATCTATGCTTTAAGGCAAATATTGTAATATGTAATAATCACTTCTTTAGGACTAGCAAGCTTTGTCATGACTCCCACTCTTACCTCCCACCACTTCCCCTCCCCTATCCTACCCTCTGAAGTTAATAGAGCTTAATGGATCATAAATTTTTTAATGCAAGAATGGTACCACAAAATATCCAGCTCTTATATCTCTGTTACTGTTGGCCAAGAGTGTTGGCATTGTAAGTTTCTCTTACAATCCAAAGCAGCCATGATCCCATACTTATTAATAATTTATACCCATGGGCAAGCCTTTAAATGGAATCCTGATAATTTTAAAATTAATATGGAGAACTAGACTAATGATGTAAGATCATTCCAGAGGACTACCTATTTCCACATATTGTCAAACACTGTCTGCAATGTTTTTCCCCATTGCCAAGGCCACTTGGCTGCTACCTACCCTGTTCTTTAGGTGCAATCCTAAATTTAGACAAGAGGTTCTATCTCAGTAATCTACGGCTTATCATTAAGATACTGGTCCTTGAACTTGGTCTTGAACTTCAGTATTGATAACTAACTTATCTATCTAGAACCCAAGGATTAACATATTACCTTGAGTTTGCCTCTGTTGGCACCCTGCCAGGACACTTGACTGTTTCCCCCAACTGAAACTTTTGGTGGGGGAAGGTTTGGTCTTTGACCTGTTGACTGACTGCAGACACTGACTTCCTGCCTGTACTAAACCTTAGCAATTATGGAGTTACCTTATCAATTACTAATAGATGAGAAGCTAGGTGAGTCATAATCCAAAGTCTGAAGATCTGCCATTGTTTTCCAGAGAAAAGAGTGTGTGTTATTTACATGGCAAACTGAAAAGCTCTGTCTTGCCAAGGTATACGAAATAAGGATTTTTATATGCATACGCATGACTCAAATACTGCATTCTATATGTTGGGAAAACATGCATGCTTTGTAAAAGAACAAACATATCGAGAACTGGGTACTGAAAGAAAAGAGGCAAGAGAGGGAACCCTGGAGAAGACAACTGGTAATCATCTGCAGAAACAGTTCACTAGATGTCACCCCACACTTGAGTCAGGATTAATGTTTTTCTGACAGAACATACTAGCAGGGAAGGTGCCTTCTGTTTCCTGCCAAAGAACTCTTATTTCTCCCGGAGCCTAAGTTGATGGAATATCTGTGTGTAGAAAATAATTCCAAGTCATAAAACTAATTTTTGGCCTTAAGCAAAAGATTTTAATTTCCATGAAGTTTTGACACTTGAGCAATGATGTACTATGCTAAACTATTAAGTAATTTTATGTACTATATACTTATACAAAAATTTGAAAATGAAAATAAGCAAAAGAAAAGAAAAAAAACTATATCACCTTACTTCCAGAAATAAAATTATAAACATTTTGATATATTCTTCTAGAATTCTTTTTACACAAACCCACACACACACACGCACATACAAAAGTTGGCTCATAAAGTATGTATTATGAACTCTTTCCATGTCAATAAATGCACTTTTTATTGTGAATATTCCATCTAAATGGCATAACAATGTTCTATTATTTATTAACCTATTTCATTTAATTAAACATTGACACTATATGCTTGAGATCCTAATATGTTGAAAAAAGATATGAGCCTTAATGTGCTTTTTCTCATGTGTTTTGTATTAATCTGCATGACATCATCAACTCTTACTTGAATGATTTTAACCTTTGCCTTTTAAGTACTTGTGCATATTTTTAAAAAAATCTGGTAGTAAGCCATCTTTATCCAAGTACGTGATACAAAAACCTGTGTTTACTGCCAATATTTCAATTCTGGGGAAGAAAAGCAATGACTTGTTTGAGGTGAGCATTCAATCAGAAAACCTGATATGATCCTGGATCTTATCTGACTATGGGTGGGACTAGAGAGATTCATGGACAGGTTTTGTGTACAAAATATTATGTATGTCTTGTACTAGGAGAAGGCTCATTCTTCATGGTTTTTCAAAGAGATTAGTGACATTCTTGACAATCAGATGTTTCTGTGTTCGAATTCCTAATGAGGTGGTTCCAGCAATTTATTTAATTTCTCTGATCTCATTTTCCCACCTATAAATTAGAGGTCATGATACCTAGCTTGAAGTGTCATTGGAAATAAATGAGATCATGCTTTTAAATCTCTTGGTTCATAAAAGCGTAGGAGTTTATTTCCTGTTTTATTAATGGATCTTTCCCTTTTTAAAAAATATAATCCATGATTCCTCACATCAGTTGAGTGTACAAGTAAATAATACATGATTAACTCTGGAAAATGCTCAGACATATTTTATTTAGCAGCATAGTTATGAGTAAACCATGTTTGCTGCTGTTATTTCCATGTGGCTTTTATCAATATGCTTTTGATCTCTTTACTGTAAGAACTAGACGTTCTTAAAATTTTTGTCTTCCTCTTTTTTTTTTTTCTGTCTTTTAATCCTTTCCTACCTGGCAACCTAATGAAATCATAAGGCCATCATAAAATAAATCGTGGCCAGCCGCAAAAAAGTAAACAAACAAAATAAAATAATCAGACTGAGTTATGAATATATCCTTTCTGTTTCTGTTGATATTCGCTATTTTTGTGAAATGCATCATTTGGGTTTTGAAAGAAAATAGCAAGGTGATCACTCTGACAGCTCATTTTCCTCCATGTTCTTCTTCTCCTTTCCACATCTGCTTGAGTAATAATTGGAAAGAGGTTGCTTTTCTTTGACAAAGCTTTTTATTGTTTGGGCTGGTCAAGCCTCACAGCTTTGGTTGCACCTACCCAGAGACTGAAGGACAAAAGTAA
Source organism: Galeopterus variegatus (assembly GCF_000696425.1). Lineage (NCBI taxonomy): Eukaryota > Metazoa > Chordata > Mammalia > Dermoptera > Cynocephalidae > Galeopterus > Galeopterus variegatus. The sequence goes on from NW_007726120.1 coordinate 1,201,471, forward strand.
GAAAACTTTCTCTATTTCTTTTTACCACACGCGCGCACACACACACACACACACACACACACACACACACACACATCTTTTTAACAGTTTCCTCAAGTGGAGAGTGTGTTCAAGGAATGCTGTATTGAGTTTTTCGTACTAACTTTATCAGAAATGGCTTCTTTCTCAGGCATGTTACTAAATAGAAAACACAGCACTGATCTTGGTTTAGCATAGAAATGAAAGTGTGCGGTTGGTGTGTTTGTGTACATATGCAAGAGTTTATGTACATAAATATAAGTTCTTTGTTTCTCAACATTTCTCCACCATGTAAAAATAATAAGAAAAAAACCCCAGCTGAGTGGGAGTTGGTTAATGTCTATTCATCAGCTTTGTTTTTCTATTACACGCATGTTTATTTCCTTCCCTCCTTCTTTTCCTTCCCCCCCTTTCTCTCTCTCTCTCTCCCCTCCCCCATCCCCTC